>NC_083332.1:12042451-12077451 GCF_963455315.2 Globicephala melas | reverse complement strand
CGGCTGGGCCCGTGAGCCATGGCCGCTGAGCCTGCGCGTCCGGAGCCTGTGCTCCGCAACGGGAGAGGCCACAACGATGAGAGGCCCGCGTACCGCAAAAAAAAAAGAAAAATCACTTCTCAAGGTCACCAGCTAGTGGTCAGATGCAACACCCAGGCAATCTGTCTCCAGTCCATCATTTCAACACGTACCCTCCCAAGAGAGGAACGACTGAGGACTTTAAGGATATGCCCCCCAACCCCCAAATTTGGAGAAGTGAGGGTTCTTTGCCTGGAATCCAAAGATTGATAGCAGGAGCCCACAAATGCCCCGAAATGATTGTGCAATGTGACTGTCGTGCCCACCTGGAGAAATTGTGCACAAGTATTTTGGATCCCTGGAAGATACAGCTCTTATGTATGCCACACATGGTTATTATGAACCCTATTATGTGCCAGGCACTATTCTGGAGGATGAGGGGTCCACAGGGAGCAAAGCAAATAATCACAATAATGAAAAAATCGGTAAGAATCCCTGTCCTCACGGAGCTGTCACTTGGGTAGGAGGAGTCATTGTCAGAGGCCACCTCTGATGGCTCCTAGAGTTTGTCAAGCTGGCTCTCACCTTAAGGACATTGCCCTTGCTGCTCCCTCTGCCAGGAACATGCCTCCACACACCTTCCCATGATCGACTCTCAGAAGTCACCGCCTCCAAGAAGCCCTCTCTGACTACCCAATCTGAAGCAGCCCTCACCAGTCAGTATCCATCATATTTCCTTCTTTAATTTGCTTCGTGGCATTTATCACTAGCTGAGGTCATCTTATTTATTCAATACGCTGTTTGCTTTAAGACTGTCTCGTCTGCTAAAAGTTACCAATTCCACGAGGCGAGGGGCTTTGAGTTTCTTGTTATTTGCTAGAGTCCCTATGCCTACATTAATATGTCACATATGCTTACTAAACCCTTGTCGATCAGTAATGACAACTAACTCATGTATCACGTTCCCACGGGCCACTAGACGCTCCATGCTTCTTACAAGTATTAACTCAGTTAATCTCCCGGTGACCCTTGGAGGAAGGGATTCTACATGGGGAAAGCGGGACAGAGAGCTTAAGAAACTCACTCAGACTCACAGCGCTGGGCAATGGCAGGGTCATGATCCAGACTCAGCGCTGTGGCTCAGTCCCTGCTCTTCACCACTCTGCCTGGCGGGTCACCTGAGCCCGTGCATTCTGTCCCTCCACCCCCAGCCCTGGAGTGATGGGACCAGGCTCAGCACCTTGACAAGGTCAGATTCTGCAGCCTCTAGGGCTGTCTCATTTGTGCCCATGGGATTCTAATTGATGGAGGTGACTGAGTGATAACATGGAGAGGTCAATGCCATTCAAGAAAAGTCTAATGTTGGCCACATTCCCCCCAGGAATGAGAGGCACAGCACGCAGGGCCACAGGAAAAGGCAGCCAGCAGCATTGGTCAAGAGGCAGCAAGGAATAAGAGGAAGACACAGGCCACAGCCTTCACTGGGAAAGGCAGGGCAGAGGCAGCAGCATAGGACTGGCTAATCTGAATCATTCCAGTGGGCTCTGGAGCATAGGGGCTGTCCTAGTCGTCTGGTACCTGGCCCTTGGGTTGATTTAGTACTGGGAAAATATTGGCTTGCCTGTCACTGTTCCAGCGTAAGTGCCTCTCCCACTGGACTTGTCTCAGTCTTTGCTGTGTCCCCACCCCCTGAGAGGCTACTCAATAAATATTCACTAAAAGACAATTTAATTAAAAAGACAACAGGCTACGGAAGTATTCCAGGAAGTATCCCCCCTCCCCCTCCCTCTCCCCTCCCCTCCCCTCCCCTCCCTCTCCCCTCCCCTCCCCTTCCTCTCCCCTTCCCTCCCCCTCCCTCTCCCCTCCCCTCCCCTCTCCCTCCCTCCCCTCCCCTCCCCCTCCCCTCCCCTCCCCTCCTCCTCCCTCTCCCCATCCCCACCACCTTCACCCATTCCCCACTTGGCCGGATCCTCTGATTGCATAACCTCTGTTCTGGCTCCTGCTGCTGAAACTGCTTCTTTTGGAAACAAAACAAGGGATTTCCCTGGTGGCACAGTGGTTAAAAATCTGCCTGCCAATGCAAGAGACATGGGTGCCCTGGTCCTGGAAGATCCCACATGCCACGGAGCAGCTAAGCCTGTGTGCCACAACTACTGAGCCTGCGCTCTAGAGCCCGCGAGCCACACTACTGAGTCCACGCGCCACAACTACTGAAGCCCGCGCGCCTAGAGCCCGTGCTCTGCAACAAGAGAAGCCACCGGCAGTGAGAAGCCCGCGCACCGCAACGAAGAGTAGCCCCCGCTCGCCACAGCTAGAGAAAGCCTGTGTGCAGCAACGAAGACCCAACACAGACAAAGATTGATAAATGAATAATTTTTTTTAAAAAGGGAAGAAAAAAAAGAAACAAAACAAACACTAACCTTGGTGATACTAGTCCCTTCCACGCACATATCTGGCACTGGCAGGAGAGCTGATTCTCAGCAGGTGTCTGGGCCAGGTGTTGGGCCGGACAGCTCTGGCCAGTGACCCCTGCAGGCTCAGACTGGCTCCCTCCTTGCAGGACAAAGGCTGCAACTGCAAGGCCGGTTGAGAGGTGAGAATGCCGGCTGCCAGCAGGTGAGGGAGGGAGGGGCCCCAGACTCTGCAGCCCAGACTTTCTGCGTCTCTGCGGCTGTCACGATTTGCCCTGAAGAGAGGCTACCATCTTGCTGATCTGTAATGTTCTAGAAGATCTGTACTCAACCTCAGACTCTTACTGTCTGGCTCTCTCTCTCTTCTTTGGGCCTCCCGCCTTCCCCAGCCCTCTCTCCCTCCCTTCCTCTCTCTCTTCCCTTTAGGGGAAAAAAAAGCCTCAGTGGGGCCTTCAGCTGTGTAAAAGGAAAGCCGAAGACTTATTTAGGATCAGAAACATCTAAGCCAATGAGGAGGAAACATGCTGCATAATAATATTTACCCCCTAGATGTGACCGATCGTGCTGAACAAGATGCATCGCCCTCACCCCCACAGGGTGGTCATTAGCCTCTTTCAGAGTGCATTCACCTCAGCTCACAAAAAGAGCCTTTTAGCAAGGAGGGCACACTCACCAGTGCTCGGTAAGCTGTTGACTTTAGGGAGAAAAAAGTTTTTTTGTTTCATTTCGTTTTGTTTTGTTTTTGTAAAAGAGAAAAGGAAAAAATGGGAAAAAATGAAATAGCATGTTTAATGAATAAACCTGTACAATTGTACTCCTTTGCAGTTACTTTCTGTTGGGTAGGTCCACAGGTGAATTTCACAGATGTTGCCATTCAGTGTGTGTACTTTTATTTCAGCCCCAGACTCATTTTCTTTCACTTTGGAGCTAATGCCAGTTGCATGTCTAGTTTTGAGTGTGGGAAAATAGAATCAGCAAATCACATTCATTGTTCATCCTTTTCCAGTATGTTGCTTGTTTCTGGAGCAGCAGCGTATGCCAACTTTTCCTGTATGTACACCGCAGCTTAACTTCTTCCTCTGCCCACTGCCTCGCCTTCCGTTTCCTTCCACAGGTGTTTGTTGATCCCAACCGCACTCCTTAATAAATATCCTACCCACCAAACATCATCTCAAAGTCTGCTTCCCAAAGAATCCAACCTGCAATGGCCATGACTGCGCAAAGCCAGCTGTCTATATGCATAGAAGTTAAGGAGTTCCCTGTGGTCTAGTGGTTAGGATTCAGAGCTTTCTGTGCCAGGGGCCCTGGTTCAACTCAGGGCCAATGGGGTGCCTTTGTGTTAATTAGAAAAAGATTCTCCCTCTAGATGGAAACAATGATTTCATCTGGGCAGAGCCATTAGTCAAAGTGCAGTTTGATGAGTGTTATCGATACTTTCTTGGAAAAAAATGTGTCCTCCTGTGGTTGGATGTAGCTCTGCACCAAGGTGGGTGACTTGGCAGGTGAAGTGTGAGCAGGTTGCATTTGCTGCTCACTCCTTGTGCAGTGAACAGCCTGCACAACTGCACAGCCGTTTACTGTTTGGAACCCATCCTCGAGAGTTTGCCTCTCAGCAACAGTTATCAGAGCTCTAGACCCCTGAGGGGAGTCAACAGAGCTGGACTTACAGACAGATGTTGGCCACGTTACTAATGGCAGGTGGGAGCAAGGGTATCCGTCAGATCATCTCCAAGAAGAAGGCCCAGAGACTGTCTCTATTAATTAATGTAAAGGCCAGGGAATTTCCTGGTGGTCCAGTTGTTAGGACTACATACTTCCACTGCAGGTTAGATCCCTGGTCTGGGAAATAAGATCTCACATGCCGAGTTATGCGGCCAAAAATAAATAAATAGATAAGGAATGTGGCAGGGCTAGGGGACAAAGCTCTCAACCTGTTTGTAACCCTTCCAGATTCTCACAGTCACTTGGGCAGATGGAGAATTCCCTTAGTAAAGACAGGAAACACTGCCCAGAGGCAGATCCAACCCCAGAAACAGGTGTCCCGAAAGGTATGCACGCACCAGGTAATGCGTCAGGCACTTTACATCATTGTCACTGAACCATCCTATAATTGTCCCCACTTTAGAAATGAATAAAATAAAATGCAGAGATAGTAAATGTCCAAGGTCTCACCTAGGAAGCAAAAGAGCTGGATTCATACTCAGGGCTAATCATCTCCTGCGCCGACTCCCTATGGAGCTGGGGGTACAGCGTCACCTGGTGGTGTCTTGCCTGAGCTGCTTCTGGAGGAGCAGAGAAAACAAGATAAAAAGGGAATAGCTAACACAGGGCATTTACAATGTGCCGGGCACTGATTTCAATGCTTTACTTAGATTTAACTTAAATTAACGTCTTTAATACCTCCTCCTAACAACGCTTTAAGGCAGTTAATTAATAATTAATCATCTCCACCCCTCTCCATTGTTATTTTACTCTTCTTGCTTTGAAAAAAAAAATTTTTATTGTGGAAGATTTCAGGCATATACAAAAGTAAATATAATGATGTATCCATCATCGTTCAACAATGATCAACTCATGGCCAATCTTGTTTCAACCATACTCTCAACGTCCCCTCCCTCCACAACCCCCCAAAATCAGGACTCTTTTGAAGCAAAGCCCAGGTGTATCAATTTTCACCTGTAAATACTTTCACTTATATACCCCTAAAAGTATCCCCCTTTTGCTGTTGGGGAAACTGAGGCATGAAGAAGTCAAATACCTGATCAAGGTCACTTTGCTGATGGGGTGCAGAGGCTGGATTGACCCCAGTGGTCTGGTTGCAGGGTTTTTGCCATTGGCTATTGTGATACCTCTGGAGTGTGGCATCACTCAGACAACAGTACTACTCAGCCACTCCTTTTCCAAGTTGTCAATTTGCTTCTCAAATTGACGAAGTTGGAATATAAAGAGTAGGAGGTGAAAGTACTGTTATCAGCGTTAACGTTACTAAACTTGATAACCAGACTGCAGCTGTACCAGAGAATATCTCTGTTCTTAAGAAATGCACACTGAAATATTCAGGGGTAAAGACCACGTTGTGTGTAATAATGTACGCTAAATGATTCAGGAAAAGCATTAGATAGATATTGGGCATGGGAGAAAAATGATACTGGGAATGAAATAAAATGTTAACCCCATGTTAATCTGGGTAAAGCGCACCAAATGGATGTTTTTATGCTATATTTATTTTTGAAACGTTTTTAGGTTTGAAATTACTTTGCCCCAAAAGTTTTAAAATTTAGAAAAAGAGGGACTTCCCTGGAGGTCCAGTGGCTAAGACTCCAGGCTTCCACTGCAGGGGGCACAGGTTCAATCCCTGGTCAGGGAATTAAGATCCCACACGCCATGTGGTGTGGCCAAAAAATTAAAAAATTTAGAAAAAGAATGCTTACTATACATAGCATATGGTTCCCTTTAGGTGAACGATTTTTTTAAATCTTATAAAAGGACTTTTATTCAGAATTTATAAAGAACTCTCAAAGCTCAGTAATGAGAAAACTTACAATCCAATTTAAAAATGGGCAAACAATTTGAACAGATACTTTTTTTTTTTCGGTACATGGGCCTCTCACTCTTGTGGCCTCTCCCGTTGCGGAGCACAGGCTCCGGATGCGCAGGCCCAGCGGCCATGGCTCACGGGCCCAGCAGCTCCGCGGCATGTGGGATCCTCCCGGACCGGGGCACGAACCCGTGTCCCCTGTATTGGCAGGCGGACTCTCAACCACTGCGCCACCAGGGAAGCCCTGAACAGATACTTTTAAGTGAAGTTTTAAAATAGGCAAAAGTACTCTAGATGACAGACGTCAGAATAGTGGTTCCATTTGGTGAGTATCAGCTGGAAAAGGGCAGGACAGAGCCGCCCTCTGTATATAAAAAATTCTATATCTATTATGAGCATGGTTCATTAAGCTGTATGCTTAAAACCTTTGTGCTTTACTGTATGTAAATTATACCTACAAAAAAATGAAAGCAAAAAAAAAAAAAAGTCAAAGGACCAGAACAGACACATCGTCATAGTCATAAAGTCAATTACTATAAAGCAAGGAAAATGAATGAACTACAGTTTTATACAATAAAAAGGATGAGGAAATTCCCTGGCGGTCCCGTGGTTAGGACTCCAAGCTCTCACCGCCAAGGGCCCAGGTTCAATTCCTGGTTGGGGAACTAAGATCCCACAAGCCGTGTGACGCGACCAAAAAGTTTAAAAATAAAATAGAATAAAATAAAATGTAAAATGTGTTCTCTCTGACAAAAAAAAAAAAAAAGAATCTCAAAAACATAACTTTGAGCAAAGGAACCAGACACAAAACAATATGTATTACATGTTGCACTTATGCAAAGTCCATAAAAACAGGCATTTAAGTTTGCATACTTAGGAGGTAAAATGCTAAACACCCTAAAACTCTATGAAAGTCAGGAAAGTGCTTTTCTTTGAGAGGAGAGAGGTACCATTCATGGGGAGGAGGGGTAGAGGGGCTTCAGGGATGCAGGCTACATTCTGTCTCTTTTTTTTTTTTTGCGTTACGCGGGCCTCTCACTGTTGTGGCCTCTCCCGTTGCGGAGCACAGGCTCCGAACGCGCAGGCTCAGCGGCTATGGCTCATGGGCCCAGCCGCTCCGCGGCATGCGGGATCCTCCCGGACCGGGGTACGAACCCGTGTCCCCTGCATCGGCAGGCGGACTCTCAACCACTGCACCACCAGGGAAGCCCTGCGTTCTGTCTCTTAACCTGGGTTTCACTTTGTAACAATTCATTGAGCAGATACTTGTTGTGTGTACTTCTCATATATACTGAAACAAAATACACATAATTTTCCATCACAACTAAATCATGAGATACTAAGGGATAAATTTGATAAAATATGGGTAAGATCCATACCCTGAAAACCACAAAACATTACTCAAGGAAACTGAGTAAGACAATAAATGAAAGATACACCATGATCAAGAATCAGATGAGTCAAGACTTCCCTGGTGGCACAGTGGTTAAGAATCCTCCTGCCAATGCAGGGGACACTGGTTCGACTCTGGTCCGGGAAGATCCCACAGGCCGTGGAGCAAATAAGCCCTATGTGCCACAACTACTGAGCCTATGCTCTAGAGCTCGCGAGCCACAGCTACTGAGCCTGCATGCCACAGCTACTGAAGCCTGCGTGCCTAGAGCCCGAGCTCCATAACAAGAGAAGCCACTGCAATGAGAAGCCCACACACTGCAACAAAGAGTAGCCCCCGCTCTCCGCAACTAGAGAAAGCCTACACGCAGCACCCAACGCAGTCAAAAATAAATTAATTAATTTTTTTAAAGTCTACAAAACAAAACAAAAAAAGGACTTCCCTGGCGGTGGTTAAGTGGTTAAGACTCCACGCTTCCACCACAGGGGCCGCAGCTTTGACCCCTGGTGGGGGAACTAAGATCCCAAGTGACGTTTGACATAATCAAAAAACAAAAGAAGTCTACAAATAACAAATGCTGGAGGGGGTGTGGAGAACGGGGACCCCTCCTACACTGTTGGTGGGAATGTAAATTGGTGCAGCCACTATGGAAAATAGTACAGAGGTTCCTCAAAATAAACCCCTAAAAATAGAGTTACCATATGATCCAGCAATCCCACTCCTGGGCATATATCTGGAGAAAAGTATAATTCGAAAAGATACATGCACCCCTATGTTCATAGCAGCACTATTTACAATAACCAAGACATGGAAACAACCTAAATGTCCAGACGAATGGATAGAGAAGATGTGGTTCATATAAACAATGGAATATTACTCAGCCATGAAAAAGAATGAAATAATGCCATTTGGGGACTTCCCTGGCAGTCCAAGGGTTAAGACTCTGTGCTTCCAATGCAGGGGGCATGGGTTTGATCCCTGATCAGAAAACTAAGATCTCACATGTCATGCGGCCAAAAAGTAAAAAACTTAAAAAAAATAAAATGTTAAATAATGCCATTCACAGCAACATGGATGGAGCTAGAGATTAACATACTAAGTGAAGTAAGTCAGAAACAGAAAGACAAATACCATATGATATCACTTACATGTGGAATCTAAAATATGACACAAATGAACCTATCTAGGAAACAGAAACAGACTCACAGACTTCAAGAACAGATTTGTGGTTGTCAAGGGGGAGGGGGGTGGGGGAAGGGAGGACTGGGAGCGTGGGATTAGCAGATGCAAACTATTATATATAGAATGGATAAACAACAAGGTCTTACTGTAGAGCACAGGGAACTATATTCGCTATCCTGTGATAAACCATAATGGAAAAGAATATGAAAAACAATGTATATATATATATAACTGAATCACTTTGCTGTATAACAGAAATTAACACAACATTGTAAATCAACTATACTTCAGTAAAAAAATAAATAAATTGGGTTTCCCTGGGCGCAGTGGTTGAGAGTCCGCCTGCCGATGCAGGGGACACGGGTTTGTGCTCCGGTCCGGGAAGATCCCACATGCCGCGGAGCGGCTGGGCCTGTGAGCCATGGCCGCTGAGCCTGTGTGTCCGGAGCCTGTGCTCTGCAACGGGAGAGTCCACAACAGTGAGAGGCCCGCGTTCGGCAAAAATAAATAAATTAATTAATTAAAAAAAAATGAATCCTGCCTTTTACTTCACGTGATAGCCAAAATTAACTTGAAATGGATCAAAGACCTGAAAGTACCAGCAAATATGAAATATGGTATAGCCATATGATTTTGATCAGTAGCTGATACAGCATCTCCTTGCTTCCTTCTCCAGCCTTCTCTGTGGACCACAGCAATACGTTCAGAAGCCTGTTAGCTAACACTGGAGTTTTGGAACACTTTTCCATTGTTCGTTCACCTGCTCACTGCCTGTCATGCCTGAGGCCTGCTGTATATCCTTTTAAGATTTAAAAGTAAAAACCCAGAGGGGGGGAAAGAAACCCCCCCCAAACAAAAACCCACCTTAGAGGTTTGGGGAAAAACCTTTGCTTCCCTGTTCTCCGCTTAATTGACAGGATCCATACGACCGCTGCAATGACAATTTTTAAAAGTGTCAAGAGGCAGTCAGCACCCAGGTGGGCTTGCAGCATGGTTTCTGTGGCCCAGACAGTTATTCTGGTGGTGCATATCCCTTATATCACGTCTGCCTTGGACAAATTTTAAAAAAAAGGAAAGAAAAAAAATAAGGTATTAAGAATCCAGATCTTCAGCTTAAGAGAAAGTGGGGCAGGGGGTTCCCAAAGTACAGTTTTATTAAAAAAAAAAAAAAAGCAAAAGAAATGCTTGATTCTTTCTTTTATTTATCAGTTTTCCAAAAAATGAATTTGTTCCTCAGCATCCTTCAAAAGTGACCCATGAGGTTCTTTTTAGTCTCGTGATGATTGCCTGATATGCTTGATCACAGTGAGAGTTTCCTGGTTATGTCAGAATCTAGAGATGAAATACTGACAAGCGCCTAGAAAAGTAAGCAAATAAAAGACAAAGCAGTGGGCTTCCCTGGTGGCGCAGTGGTTGAGAGTCCGCCTGCCGATGCAGGGGTCCCGGGTTCATGCCCCAGTCCGGGAAGATCCCACATGCCGCGGAGCGGCTGGGCCCGTGAGCCATGGCCACTGAACCTGCGCGTCCAGAGCCTGTTTTCCACAACAGGAGAGGCCACAGCAGTGAGAGGCCCGCGTACACACACACACACACAAAAGACAAAGCAGTTATCATCTTTAGCAAAAACATGCCTGTAGGAGAAAGAACAAGTAGCTATAGGTCACTACATGGCCCAGCTAGAAACTTTATTACAGTCATAATAATGTAAACACTCAATGTTGATTTAAGCAGAAATGGTGATAAATTCAATTGAGGAACTGAGGAGAGGGGAAGAGGGTGAGGAGAGGGGAATTCTCACCAAAGGCATCCCAGGATCTGGTTCCTGAAGGAATTCTGTAAGAGACTGAGGTCCCTGGATCAGCTGTGTTCCAGAATGGGAGGCTGAATAATGGCCCCCTTCCCAAAAGATGCCTAGGCCCTCATACTCAGAACATGCTCCCTTACCTGGTGAAAAAGACCTTGCAGGTGTGATTAAATTAAGGATCTTGAGATGGATAGATTATTCTGGATTATCCTGGTGGCCCATTGTAATCACACGGGTCCTTAGGAGACAGAAGGGTCGGAGTCAGAGAAGGAGACTGCGACAATGGATCGCACGATGCAGCCATGAGCCAAGGAATGTGCGCAGCCTCTAGATTCTGGAAGACGCAGGGAACAGATTCTCCCCTAGAGCCTCCCCTAGAGTTTCCAGAAAGAACCAGCTTTGCTGGTTAAAATCAAGACACCTTGATTTTAACCCCCTAAGACTCATTGTATTTTTTTAATATAAATTTGTTTATTTATTTATTTTTGGCCACGTTGGATCTTCGTTGCTGAGCGTGGTGCAACACGCTCTAGTTGCGGTGAGTGGGGGCTACTCTTCGTTGTGGTGCGCGGGCTTCTCGTTGTGATGGCTTCTCTTGTTGCGGAGCACAGGCTCTAGGTGCGCAAGCTCAGTAGTTGTGGCTCACTGGCTGTAGAACGCAGGCTCAGTAGTTGTGGCGCGCGGGCTTAGTTGCTCCGCGGCATGTGGGATCTTTCCAGACCAGCGCTCGAACCGATGTCCCCTGCATTGGCAGGCAGATTCTTAACTGCTGCGCCACCAGGGAAGTCCCTCACTGCATTTTTTTTAAAGCACGATCATTATCCCCATTTTATTTTTTTTAATCTATCAATTTTTTTTTTTTTTTTTTGCGGTACGCGGGCCTCTCACTGTTGTGGCCTCTCCCGCCGCGGAGCACAGGCTCCGGACGCGCAGGCTCAGCGGCCATGGCTCACGGGCCCAGCAGCTCCGCAGCATGTGGGATCTTCCCAGACTGGGGCACGAACCCGTGTCCCCTGCATCGGCGGGCGGACTCTCAACCACTGTGCCACCAGGGAAGCCCAATCTTTTTCTTTTTTAATTCTTTTATAGTTATTATTTTTTCTGGGGGTGGGAGGTGGGGCGGGGCACACCGCGTGGCTTGTGGGATCCTAGTTCCCTGACCAGGGATTGAACCTGTGCCCCCTTCAGTGGAAGAACAGAGTCCTAACCACTGGACCGTCAGGGAATTCCCTAAGACTCATTTCAGATGTCTGACTTTCAGAACTCTAAGAGAACAAAATTGTGTTGGTTTAAGCTGCTAAATTTGTTCTAATTTGCACCAATAGGAAATTAATACACCCAAGTATCAAATCCCTCTGAAATGGGATGAAAAGGGGGCCCCATACCTGAATGATCCCCGACCTCAACCTCCTCCCTTCCATATCCCTGCAGTGGCTTTTGTGGCAACAAAGGATTGGGGAGTTCCTCTGGCTTAAACAGCCTCCTGGTCCCCCCAATCAGACCACCTATGTCTCACCTCCTGCTCTTTGCCCAGGCTCTCCCCTCTCCCTGGATTTCCCTCCATGGATGGATTTAGGGTTCAGTGTAGATCCAGGGTTAAGATTCATTCTGGGGCCTGGATTAGCAGTCAGTTTTTACCTGGGGTCAGGGCTCCGCTGATGTGGACTCTCCTGGAATGTCCCCTGATAGTGTAAGATTGGCCAGCCCCTGTTCATTGAGGTCCTGGAAGAGAATCCAGGCCTTATTGCACCTCTTTTGGGCTTCCCTGAAGTCATCTCAGCCCTGCCCCTGCCTCAGGGAGAAATTTCTCAAAAGATTAAGGAACCCAGCTATTGCCTTAGGTGTTTATCTTCAAAAGAAATTGTGCCACCTTAATGAGCCGTGTGTGCCAAACACTACAGGAAGCATTTTACACCCATTACATCATTTAGCACCTATCCCCAAACCCTATAACAATGGAAATTTTAGTATACATATTTTAAGATATTGTTAATTATTCATCCCTATTGTATGCTAATAACTAGGGAGGTTCTAAGATCAAAAGGCAATCAATTCCTTCATTGAGGTAGAGAGATAGTGGGAGTATAAATCCAGATTTCAAGGTTCCAAAGATGTATATTTAAGCACTATAATTCTATCCTAGATCTCTAATGTTTTCCATATGATTCTCATGATATTTCATTACTTTTAACTCTCGGATACCATGACTTTTTAATCCAATTTTTAATCTACCTCTAGTGAGTTTCCATCACTGTTTAACCATAGGGGGATCTATTTATCTGTGAAGGTTTAAAGCCCTTTGTCTCTCTACTAACATTTTTCATTCCAGTGTATCACTTTATACATAATTTTCATTACACAGTATTTTATTTATATTTACAGTGATTTTAAAGTTAAGTGTGGGAAAAGATTATAGAAGAAACATTTTATCTGACTTCAAAACATCTGGATGAAACATGTGGACAGGTCAATCCATCAAATTTTTACTACATATTAAAAATGTGTGATTGAGGACTTCCCTGTGGCGCAGTGGTTAAGAATCCACCTGTCAATGCAGGGGACACCGGTTCGATCCCTGGTCCAGGAAGATCCCACACGCCACGGAGCAACTAAGCCCGTGCGCCACAACTACCGAAGCCTGCGTGCCTAGAGCCCGCGCTCCGCAACAAGAGAAGCCACCGCACTGAGAAGCCCGTGCACCGCAGCGAAGAGTAGCCCCCGCTCGCCACAGCTAGAGAAAGCCCGCGCGCAGCAATGAAGACCCAATGCAGCCAATAAATAAGTAAATAAATTTCAGAAAAAAAATGTATGATTGAATGAAGGCTACCCATTTCATTCAGGTATTTAATATCTGTCAGATATAGTGTTTATTAAAATTTACATGCTTTTAAGGTAGGTTCAAGTGAGAGACTGAGTTTGATTACAAAGAAAAATCGAGTTGCTTTCTATAGGTACCAAACCAGTTACTTCCAGTGCTTAAATAAGGCTCCCAGAAATGAAATGCTTTCCGATTTTCCTATGTATATTCGGTACTATGATGTACACACATTCCAACCTTCCCTAAGAATGGATAGCTTTTAAAACGAGTGTCTTTTTACTTACCCTTATTTTGATAAATGTCATTTAAGAAAAAGGAAGTGTGAAGGAACACACTTGAATTTTTCACAATTTCAGAGAAGGACAGAGAAACCGTAGTATGCAGGTGAGTACTTAAGAAATATCTTCAAAGGTGTGAGTTTTCCGTTTGATACAATGTTGCCAAAAAGAAAAAAGCCCAGATTAGGAAAACCTTAGTAGATAATATCAAGAGTGCTTTGTGGGTGTGCAATTTTATTATATTCCTGAGACCCTTGGGCATTATTTTCAAACAGCCCATTTATGGTTATCCCAGATGAGTTAGCAGACAAAGTTCCTTGGGACAGAGTTCTCCATAGGAATGCTTCTTTTGTACAACTAGTTACCTACGGAATTAAGGTTGGTATCAAGTCTCCTCTACTGCTAGATTTGTTTTAAAATAAACTCATTTGTTTTAAAAAAAAAAAAAAAAAAGAAGAAGAAAGAAATTGTGCCAAAGGTTTAGATATCAGAATGTCAACAGGGAGAGGTTCCCACCAATGCCTCTGGCTTCTCCCATCACACCCTGCACCTGTTAAGCCTGGATGCTTTGTGTATCTGCCACTCCCTGACTCTGGCGTCATACATACTGAGCAGAATTCTGTTAGTAAAATGAGTCATATTTATTCACAGATACAAGAACTAATTAGGAAAAAACTCATTCATCTTAAGAAATATAATTTTGCTTTTTATATTTAACAATTGCATATCAACTTATGGAAAGATTTCTGTTTTGATCACTTGTGTACAAATGAGTTGTATTAAAAACCCAATTCAGGAGGGAAAATGTTAATTGCTTAGAGCCTAATGGTCACAAGAAAAACAATTATTTAATTTCTATTTATTTACATATATTTGTTGGGCATAAATATGATAATATGCCACTAAAAGTCATTTAAGCCCAAAAATATATTAGGATAAAATTGTGTGGTGGCAGTGGAATGAAATAGAACTTCAGCGATAACAAGGAAAATGTTAAATTAAAGAAAAAGATGTTTATGTCTTTTTTTTTCTTATTTCTTTTCTTTAAATGGTCAATAGTGGATCATAGGTCTCAAAGATTCCACTGCACATATTTAAAAGAGTGGCAGGGACATCCCTGGTGGTCCAGTGGTTAAGACTCCTCACTCCCAATGCAGGGGGCTAAGGTTAATCCAGTAAAGATCCCTCACACGGGGCTTCCCTGGTGGCGCAGTGGTTGAGAGTCCGCCTGCCG
The DNA here is from genome assembly GCF_963455315.2 of Globicephala melas. Taxonomy (NCBI): domain Eukaryota; kingdom Metazoa; phylum Chordata; class Mammalia; order Artiodactyla; family Delphinidae; genus Globicephala; species Globicephala melas. The sequence goes on along the minus strand of NC_083332.1, from coordinate 12,062,775 downwards.
ATGCAGAGGACACGGGTTCGTGCCCCGGTCCGGGAAGATCCCACATGCCGCGGAGCAGCTGGGTCCGTGAGCCATGGCTGCTGAGCCTGTGCGTCCGGAGCCTGTGCTCCACAACGGGAGAGGCCACAACAGTGAGAGGCCCACGTACAGGAAAAAAAAAAAAAAAAAGATCCCTCACACAGCAAGAAATATCCTGAGTGCGGCAACTAAGACCCGGCCCAGCCAAATACATACAAAATAAAACAATAAATAAATATATATATTTTAAAAAGAGTGGCATACCTTTTATTTTTAAATGCCAATATTTACAGTACACCAGAAATTGCAACAATTTAAACTTATGAAAAAAAGTTTGCCATCAATTTAAAAATGTTCAGACATAAACTTTTTCAAAATGTTTTATGTGCTACGTAAGCAAAGGAGTTAGAGGACTACTGGGACTTCCCTGGTGGAGCTGGGACTTCCGTGGCGGCACAGTGGTTAAGAATCCGCCTGCCAATTCAGGGACATGGGTTCGATCCCTGGTCGGGGAAGTTCCCACATGCTATGGAGCAACTGAGTCCGTGCACAACTACTGAGCCTGCGCTCTAGAGCCCATGAGCCACAACGACTGAAGCCCGTGCAGCTAGAGCCCATGCTCCACAACAAGAGAAGCCACCACAGTGAGAAGCCCGGGCACCGCAATGAAGAGTAGCCCCCGCTCGCCGCAACTAGAGAAGACCCAATGCAGCGAAAACTAAATAAATAAAATAAAATAAATTTTTTAAAAATTAAAACAAACAAAAAAAGACTACTGCTCTTCAGGTAACTGAGAAGGAACTCAGTCAAATTGTGGTACCAAATTCAAGGGTTCACAGAGGAGGATCCCCAAAGCTATGATTTTTAAAAACACTCAACTCTGGTCATAAATTTTACAATATTGGTGAAAACTTCCTAGAAAATAGTAAGCTGGGGGGAGTTCCCTGGTGCTCCAGTGGTTAGCACTCTGCACTTTCACTGCTGTGGCCCACACAGTGCAGCCAAAATAAAAGTTAAAAAAATTGTTTTAATAAAAATTTTTTAAAAAGAAAATAGTAAGTGAGAGTAGCAGTATCTCCCGTGATCTCCAAGACTGACACAGAATTCCAAAAAGATAAATGTTAATGCAAAATAAATATCAGCTACACATCGTTTTTGAAAAGTATACAAACTCTGGCAGGGAGTTGGTTGAGTACCTCTCCTCCACCTGCCCGGTGGTGCTATCTTCTTCTCTCTGGAGCCCCTCACCCTCAATCTTCTTGATCCCCCCTCTACTCACCTCCAAAAGTAAGGATTCCAGGGGCTAGGACCCAGGTCTTCTCCTTGCTCTCTCTCCTGGGTGAACCCAGCCGTTCCCAGGACTTCAAAGGCACAGGGCTTCTGTCTGCTAAGGACCCCACACCTATGCCTGCTGCGCAGATCTGGCATCTTCTGGCCCCTGTCTGCCCCCTTCCCATCCAGCCACAAGGCCCTTGCTGGGTGTCCATGCTACCTCTCAGGTCTCAGGACAGGCTGATTCCCCACCTGGAATGTTTGCTCCCCTCTTTCCTCCCAAGTCCTGCCCCTCCTTGAGGTGAGACACCAACTCCCACACTTGCCCCCCAACACTCTGTGCTGGAATCATCATCCACAGCCCTGAGTTCCTCTACTCTGAACCTCCCAACATGCTGTTCCCACTGCAGGGAACACTCTTCCCCAAGATCTCCCTCTACTCATTCTTCAGAAGCACATATGCTCTCCTCCAGGAAGACCTCCCTGATACGCACTACTCCCAGGCTGGGGTAGGCACGTACTCTGCGTTCCCACAGTCCCCTGTGCCTCCCCTTTCCAGGACATGACCCCTCTGCCTGTGCTTTCCCCGTGCCAGCCCAGACCACACTGGGCAGTCAATGTGACTGATCTGACTACCCCACCAGAGGCAAAGCTGTCTCTGTCACCACTGTGACCCCAGCATCGCCCAGCTGAGCTTGGCCATGGAGGCAGCTGGCATCAACTCTGGATGTAAAGAGCTGAGGCCAGGGTTTCCTGGGGCCTCCAGCACTAAGAACAGACAGAGGGACCTTCTGCATCCTCGCCCTCTGGATCTCCTCCAGCCACTTCTTATTCGGGAAGCTAGGGTATGTTGAAATAACACAGATTTAAATGTAGGTGGAATTTACTTTAGATTTGGAGACAAAGGGGGAATGCGACATTCCCAAAGTGACACCAGGAGCCAGTGACCTCCTGACCCTGGGCAGGGCCTTCTGTCAGCTGTCCAAGGGTGGGTCTCCTTTGGCAAAAAGATAGAAAATAATGGAACCAGTCCAGACCTGTTCGGGCAGCAGAACTGAGAACATGAGAAAACTTAGGTGTTCCCCCAGATTGAGGGCTGGGCCTGGGGGCTGAAATGGGCAGGTCCAGGGTGTGAGGAGTTGAAGGGATTCTTTCCGTGCAGCCTTTGAGATTTTTCTTTTTTCTTTTTTGGCTGCATCACTTGCGGGATCCTATTTCCCCAACCAGGGATCAAACCCGCGCCTTCCACAGTGAAAGCACGGGGTCCTAACCACTGGACCGCCAGGGAACCCCTAGTCTTTGAGATTTTTAATGAGCTCATAATCATCTACTACTTGTGTAACTGAATTTCTATGGAAAACGATCATGGAGACAATGGCACTGACTTTGGGCTGCTGTGAGATCAGAGCGCCACGTCTGACACATTACGCACACCCAGAATGACACAGCAGTGAACTGTAGCACTCACACGGCCTGCCAGGATTTGCCATTAGTCATGCGATGTCTTTAATCCTTCCGGGAAGGTATGCTGATATAACGTCCCCATTTTACGGATGAGAAACTGTGATAGAGGGAGGTTAGTAACTCGCCTGACCAAGGTCACACAGCTTCTCGAGGTCAGCGCAGGATTTGAACCCAGGTGGCCACACTTGGCAGGTGGAAAAGGCGAAGGAGGGAAGGGAGGGGGAAGTTTATCCTCCGTCCCTCTCAGGTTCTCGCTCCCTCCAGTCTAAGATTTTCTCCCCCTCTCTGGTCATCTCCCTTCTCTACCCCTCAAGGCTGAAGTCCAGTGACCTGTGGGGCGGAGGGCGCCCCCAGGTGGAAGTCGCGTGTGAGCCACGGAGGGAGCTGGAGGGTTGGAGCGTGGGAGCGAATGGGGGTGAGGCCCTTCCGGGGTCCTACCAGGATATGGAAGGGTGGGCATCATAGTGGGGCTCACTCCTTCATTTCTTAAACACTTTTTATTTTTTTTGGCCCCACTGAGCAGCATGCGGGATCTTAGTTCCCCAGCCAGGGATGGAACCCTTGCCCCCTTCAATGGAAGTGTGGAGTCTTAACCACTGGACTGACAGGGAAGTCCCACTCCTTCATTTCTTCATCACAGCCCAGAGCAACCACTCTGTAACAGGCAAGTTGCCGGGTAGGGTTGGAGCAAAACAGTCCTCCTGAACTGAGGTAGGAGGGGAAAGAAACAATCCAAAGCAATAGATATTTATGTGACCCTGAGCAGGTAACCTTGGCTTTCTTCTGCCCCAATTTCTTCATCTGATGTAGATGGTATACCAGCTCCTCCCTCAAAGCATTAATAGGGGATAATAGGATTCATGCCTTTTCTAGGAGGATCCCAGGGAGATTCTTTAACCCAGCCTGGGGTGGGAGATGAGGGGTCTGGGCTGACTATTTACTTAGGCTTTAAAGCCCAAGGATTCAGAGGTGAACCAAAAACCCAGCCCCTGCTTTTAGGGCTCACCAAAATGTTCTGTGCAGGCCAAGGAGAAGAGTAGCCCCATTATCACATTTGATGGTGACTATATCCCTGGGAGGTAGGTAAATTACGAGCCCGATTTACAGATAGGGAAAACTGAGAGGTTGAAATAACTTGCTAGAGTTACACAGAGAGCTGCGGCAGTGGCAAGGCAGAGACTTGAATTCAGATAATTCCTGTTCTCAAAAGTTTCCAAACTGCAGGCTCCAGCCCTTCAAAGCTCACACTTGGGCCTCCAGCCCATCTCCCCAAACTTTTCCTGTTCCTTTTGAACGCTAAACCATTCAGCTTTCCACTCCACACCCTCCCACCCCACAATCTCCCGCCGGCAACCCCCCACACAGCCCCACCACCCCCATCCCCACCTCACCTCCACCAACTGGCTAAACCACATACTTTCATCAACGAGGCAGTTCTTCCCCTAAGAGAATTCCAAAGTCAGATGCTGAGACTGTACACTTCCATCCCACTTAACATCTGTGTCTTACTGGCCAGGTGTTGCAGGGTGAGGAAGATGGACCCTGTCCCTGCCCTGGATGCTGTACAGCTCTGGGCTTGGGGCTCAACCAGCATCAGAAATTATCAAAGATGGGCAATTTAAAGACCCTCTGGCTTCAAGTGGAAGGTGGATGGGAGTCTGCAGGCCTGGATGCCAGGAGCTCTAGGAGGAAACTAGGTTGGACCCAAAGGGAAGATAGGAGGGGGCAGACTGAAACCAAATGTTGCAGGCAGAAGAAACCAGACCCCCATGACTCAGGCATTTGAAATGAGGAAATTCTTAACCAAGAGAAAGATACGGGTGCTTTCTGTAAGAGAAATGGAGACATTGTGTCAGAGCCATTCCACGAAATACCTCCCAGAAGTTGAAACAAATGAACCAGAGCTGCATGTACTGGATATGAATGATCCCGAAAACCAAGAAAAAAGGCCAGTTGCAAAAAGATATATGTATGCTATGTGCCACCTTGTGTATCAAGTTCTTAAACCTGCAAAAGAATACTTTCCCAAAAATTGTGTTGGATGCACACATATGTAGTAAAAGAATAAAAAGATATGTCAGAATATTAACAGTAAGAGAGTGGCTTCCCTGGGGAAGGGAGGGAGTGGGGCGGGGCGGGGGGAGGAATATGACATCTGGGAGGGGACACAGGAGACCCCAACTCAGTCCGGAATATTTTCTTTCTCTAAATAAATAAATGGTAATAAATGCTAAGATATAATAAAGATAAGTGTGCAGACACAACTAATTATGACAATTCCTCAAAACCTGTCCTGTCTCTGTATTTGAAATAATTATTTCTAAAACAGAAAGGGAGGGTAGGTGGAACCAGATAATAATCAGATACAGTTGTAAATGGAGGGGAGGGAGCAAGAATCTTCACAGGAAATACCTGCAATTTTATTTTTCTCAGCCTATGGCTGCCTTCCTGATGTGAATTTATGGGGGCAGTGCCTTACTTTTTTTTTTAACTCCCCTCCCCCACTACAGTATGATACACAGAAGGTATCAGGAAAAGAGAGGATGGAGTGAGAGCGTTACTGAACCCAACTTGGGTTCACTCGCCCACCATGTAGCAAAGCCAGTCTACTGATACCAGGTTGTGGTGAAGGAAAGTACAGCATTTATTGTAGGGTGCCAAGCAGGGAGAATGGGCAGCTCATGCTCAAAAGACCCAAACTTCCCAATGACGTTCAGGGAAGGCTTTTTAAAGGTAACATTTGGGTGAGGTTGCAGTTTGTGGACTTTCTTCTGATTGGTTGATGGGGAGGTAACAGGATGATGTTTCAGGAATCTTAATCATCAACCTTGTGGTTCCAACCAGTCTGGGATCTACTTGCTTGTGGTCCATGTAGTCACCATCCTCCACCTGGGTGGGGTGGAGGATCTTAGTTTCTGCAGAACAGCTCAAAGATTGTATCAGATTGCTGTGTATACCAGTTGAAGAGGAATTAGGGCTCTGTTTTATCAGTGAAACCAATGAACCATTGTTTAAGCCATCATTACTTTTCTTGCTCAACTGCTCCTCCTTTGCTTCTGCATTCCCTCACTTCCCTAATTAGTAACTGTATAAGTCTGTTCTTTGGAACTCAGAGAAGGCCCAGGAGACAAAAGCCTTTTTCTAAAAACAAGAAAATGGGGACACAAAGGGGTTTTTGTACCCAAGAAGGCCCCACAGGATCCTGCTCCCTCCTGCTGAGGGGAACAGGGCTGGGACAAGAAAGGGAATACAGTTTTGGATAGAGAAGTTAATCATAGACTCAGCAGGGGAATGTGGTTTTAGGGGGATTTGGTTTCAAGAGCATGGGATGAAGTGGTGAGTGAGAGGTTATATGAGGGGGTGGATGAGGGGATGGATGAGAGATGGGATAAGGGATGGGATGGGGGACAGCAGTAGAAGACCAAACAACATTGCTGCCTGTGGTCTGTGACATAGTCAAGTCCCTCATGTTACTCACAGCCAAGGATGCTCTTGGAATCTGGGGAAGCTCTAAGCCCAGGGTAGCAGGAAGGAAACAAGACTCAACTGAAACTTCCCCTTTGCCCAGTTCTGGGTGCTGGGTGGGGTAGATTTGCAGGAGGGAAGGCAAAGAAACTAAGATAAGCAGAGCTGGGAAAAGAACATTAGCAGGAAGGCATAGGCCAGAGAGCAGATGGCCATGGCTCCTCCCCAGATAGCAAGTCAGGTTCTAGAACTGTAAGGTTAGGAGGATCTCAAGCAAAATAAACGCCCAGCAATTTCTAGAACACACCCACCACTCAGCCTGCTGGAACCCTGGGGTTGGCAGCCCCCAGAGCGGTCTTAAAAAATTCATCATAGGACTTCCCTGGTAGCGCCCGGGGAAAACAGGTGGATAAGAATCCGCCTGCCAATGCAGGGCACGTGGGTTCAAGCCCTGGTCCGGGAAGATCCCACATGCTGCGGAGCAACTAAGCCCGTCGGCCACAACCATTGAGCCTGCATTCCAAAGCCCATGTGCCACAACTACTGAGCCTGCATGCTGCGACTACTGAAGCCCACGTGCCTAGAGCCCATGCTCCGCAACAAGAGAAGCCACCACAAGGAGAAGCCCGCGCACCACAACGAAGAGTAGCCCCCACTCGCCACAACTAGAGAAAGCCCACGCACAGCAACGAAGACCCAATGCAGCCAAATAAATAAATAAATTTTTTAATCTTAAAAAAAAAAATCCATCATAAGAGGCTAAATTTAAAGTCACCCAGAATTCCCTGGCAGTCCAGTGGTTAGGACTCCGCACTTTCACTGCCAGGGCCCAGGTTTGATCCCTGGTCTAGGAACTAAGATCCCACAAGCCACACAGCATGGCCAAAATATTAATAAAATAAATAAATTAAAAGTCACCCAGGTCCTCACCCAGTCCAGATCAGAGGGGGTCTGATGGGAAGTAGCAGGTGAGGGGTCAGCTGTCAGCCACAGAACAAGAGGTATGGGCATCTCCCAGTCCAGGGGAGGAGAGGCCAGGATCCACACAGATAACTCAGTTACTGCAAAATCTATGATAGGAATCTCTGCATCTTTGCCCTTTAGACTGAGAATTTGGGAACCTTTATTGCTCTTTAGATGAATTTGAGAGACTAGCAAACTGTATTCAAATCACTCATTCAACAAAATATTTATTGAGTACCTACTGTATGCCAGGCTCTGGGGACACATCAGTAAACCAGACAGAAGTCCCTGCCATCGTGGAGAGAATATTTTGGTAGGGGAAGGCAGAATGAAAATGTAAATCAATATATAAGATGCGTTCAAGGTAGTGATAAGAGGCTATGAAGAAAATTCTCTATGTATTTAACAAACACATTCAAAGCTGACTATATGTCAGGCACTATTATTGTAAGTGCTTAGAAAATATTAATTCATTTAATATTTATTAAATACCTTATTTAATAAATTAAAGCAGGGTCTGGGATTGGGGAGGGAGCTAATTCAGCTTGTTTCATCTGGAAAAGTCTCTTCTGGAGGGGACCAGCCTTTAAGCTGAGCACAGAAAATGAGCCCATCTCAATCTCCAGGCCAAGCATTTCAGGCAGAGAGCTGGTGAAAAGGCCCTGAGGCCAGCTTGGTGTTCAAAACACTGAAAGAGGGCTAGCATGAGCAGAGAATAGAGTGGGTCAAGATGATGTCAAACTCAGCAGCCAGTGGACAGATCCCCAAAAAGGGCCCTGTAGGCCTCCATGAGGGACTTGAATTTTATTACCATGGTATTGGGTAGTCTCGTCTTGGAATCTTTAGAATCTTGGGAACTTCTACATTTTCTTATCTGTAGGATTTTGCAATCAAGTTCATCTTAAAACAGTAGACTCTTAGACCTTTGCAATCTTGAAATTTCTATTCTAAGCCAAAACCCTTTCTCTCAAAACATGGCCAGAATGTTCTCTGCAGTCTCCTCGGGCCTTGATTCTAGCCTCTGACATCCCAGGGGCGTCTCCTGAAACCGGAGAGAGATGGGGGGAGGCTGACCTACAGTTTGTTGCCGTGAAGTGGGTGCCAGTTCTTAGTTTCTCCTTTGCATTGTTTTGGAGGGTCTTGGGAGGTCCCAAGTCCAACCTCTAACCTGTCTGTGCTCTCAGCTCTTCTCCTGGGATAGCTAACAGGCATCTCAAACTTCTTGGGGCCAAAAGAGAATTCCTGATTCCGCTCCCTCCTGTAAAACTTCCTGAAAAACTGCTTCACCAGTTTTTCACCTCTGTTGGTCCCCATCTCCTTTCCACTTGCCGAGGACAAAAGCAATCTAGGATTAGGGAAAACATTTGTTTCACTAGAAAATACATCTTTCTGGGTATTGTCTTTGCAATAGTCTCTGTCCCTCTACTGCAATAGTCTTTTGTTTTGTTTTTCTCATACATTTATTTATTTATTTTATTTTTGGCTGTGTTGGGTCTTCTTTGCTGCGCACAGGTTTTCTCTAGTTGTGGCGAGTGAGCAGGGGCTACTCTTCGTTGTGGTGCGCGGGCTTCTCATTGCAGTGGCTTCTCTTGTTTCACAGCACGGGCTCTAGGCCTGCGGGCTTCAGCAATTGTGGCTCGCGGGCTCTAGAGCACAGGCTCAGTAGTTGTGGCCCACGGGCTTAGTTGTTCCACGGCATGTGGGATCTTCCCGGACCAGGGATCGAACCATGACCCCTTCACTGGCAGGCAGATTCTTAACCACTGCGCCACCAGGGAAGCCCCTGCAATAGTCTTTTGTAATACAGTCTCTCCTTACCTCATACCAGAATTACTTGTATTCGACAGAAAAAAACCCGGGTTCCTTCCTTTGCCTTCAAACTCAATTTGTCAGCAAATCCTACTGGCTCTACCTCCAAATAAATCCCAGATGTATCCATTTCTTTCTCTCCCCACTGCTACCCACTCTGCTCCTAGCCATCGTCATCACTTGCCTGGACCTTGCTTGCACTAGGCTCCCAGCTTTTTCTTCCCCTGCTCCCCATTCCCCACAGTTCCTTCTTCAGAAGGCAGCCAGAAGGATCTTTTTAAATGTAAAGAGAGGGGAGTTCCCTGGAGGTCTAGTGGTTATGACTCTGCACTCTTCACTGCCAAGGGCCCAGGTTTGATGCCTGCTCAGGGGAACGAAGATCCCACAAGCTGCACGGCTGAAAAAAAAAAAAAGCAAAGAGAAAACGAATCTTTGGTGGGGGGCGGGGCGGCATTGATCAGTACAGTGGTGGGAGTGGGGGAATTGACGGGAGAGGTCAGGAGGGAGGTTTCTGGGATGATGGTAACTCTCTGTATCCTTATAGGAGTTTGGGTCACACGGAGGATGTACCTATGTGTCGAAATTTGTGCATTTCATCGTGTGTAAATTTACCCGGGAGGTGGCAAGGAATGACCTGTACACCAATGTTAACTCTAGCAAATGATATGCATGCTGATGTGTTTAGGAGTGAAGGGTACTGGTGTCTGCAACTGTCTGTTTATTTTTAGGTTTTTCTTGGCTGCGCTGGGTCTTCATTGCTGCGCATGGGCTCTCTCTAGTTGCGGTGAGCAGGGGCTACTCTTTGTTGCAGTGCGCGGGCTTCTCATTGCGGTGGCTTCCCTTGTTGCAGAGCACGGGCTCTATACTGGCAGGCTCAGTAGTTGTGGCGCACGGGCCCAGCCACTCCGCAGCACGTGGGCTCTTCCTGGATCAGTGCTCGAACCCGTGTCCCCTGCATTGGCAGGCAAATTCTTAACCACTGCCCCACCAGGAGAGCCCTGCAACTGTCTTTGAAACGTATCAAAAAAAAAAAAAAAAAGATGAATTGAGACAAGATTAATAGATACATAACAAAGCAAGGATAGTTCAAATGTTATTGGTGGAAGCTAGATGGTGAATATATAGGTGTCTGGTATGTTTTAAAGGTTTCCTAATAAAATGTTAAATGAAAATGCAAAGCAAACCAAGTAACTTCCTGCTAGAAACCCTTCAACTGCTTCCCCTTGCACTAGAGGTAAAATGCCAAATCTTTTCCACAACGTCCCTGCTGACCTCGATAGCATCATCGCCTGCATTCAATCTTTGATGCAACAGATATTTATTGAGCATCTACTGTGTGCCAGGCACTGCTCTAGATGCTGGGGCTACAGCATGGATCTGACATTGTAATCATCTTCTGCCTCAACAAGCCCATTCCCCTGGCAGGTCTTTGCACTTCCTGAAATTATCTTAACTTACAAGTTCATTTGCATGGGGACAAGTGCTCTGAGAGGGCAAGGTCCTTCTCTCTATTACAACTAGACCTCAATAACAATTAATTGGAAGAATATTAGCTTTGCATTTATTTAATGCTTGTTATATATGCACCTGGCCCTGTTTTAAGTTATGTACACACGTACCTATCTTTTTTTTGGCCGCACGGCTTGTGGGATTTTAATTCCTGGACCAGGGATTGAACCCGGGTCCTCGGCAGTTAGAGCCCGGAGTCCTAACAACTGGACAGCCAAGGAATTCCCACACATAACTATTTAATTCTGAAACAGATCCCCATTCTTAAAGAAGAATTAACAGAGAAGCTAGGCTGTGAACTCAAGTGGTCTGGCTTCAGACATCATGTTTCTAACCACTATACTATACTGCTAAGTGAATGAATGATTTAGTCAATCATTCAGACAGGTCTGAATTCAAACCCCAACTGTGCCGCTTTGTTAGCTGTGTGGCCTAAGACTCTCTGAACCTCAGATCCTTTATTGGTTTTCTGTTTGTTAATTAATTAATTAATTGTTATTGAAGTATCGTTGATTTACAATGTCGTGTTAGTTTCAGGTACAGCACAGTGAGTCAGCTATACATACATATATATATTCTTTTTTAAAATTAATTTATTTTTGGCTGCGCTGGGTCTTCATTGCTGTGCCGGGGCTTTCCTTAGTTGTGGCGAGCGGGAGCTACTCTTCGTTGTGGTGCGCGGGCTTCTCATTGCGGTGGCTTCTCTTGTTGCGGAGCACGGGCTATAGGCGGGCGGGCTTCAGCAGTTGTGGTACGCGGGTTCAGTAGTTGCGGCTCGTGGGCCCCAGAGCGCCGGGTGGCCCACGGGCTTTGTTGCTGCGTGGCATGTGGGATCTTCCCACACCAGGGCTCCAACTGTGTCCCCTGCATTGGCAGGCGGATTCTTAACCACTGCACCAGCAGGGAAGTCCCAGATATATATTCCTTTTCAGATTCTTTTCCATTACAGGTTATTACAAGCTATCAAGTATAGTTCCCTGGGCTGTACAGTAAGTCCTTGTGGGTTCGCTATTTTATGTATGGTTCAAGGTCACGTCCCTCCTAGTTCGTGGTGAAGATGTAAGGTGTTGGAGGAAATTGGCTTAAAGTCCCCACACACGCACGCACACACACGCGAATGCACACCGGATAACAGTGAGGAGGGAGGTAGGAGTCGGGGAGGGCGGTGCGGGGTCACCGCCAGGCACGGGGTGTGGCCTCCTGGTGGCGGCCAAAGTCTCTGGTTCCTAGGATCTCCCCGCCTGCCCACGCCCTACCTGTGGCGCAAAGAGCTGTCTCCGCCCCCTCGAACCTGGGTGACCAGGGAGACTAGCGTTCGAGTGTGTCCTGGACACCAGGCGGCGGCGGTGGTCTGGGAGAAAGAAATCCGGCGGCGGGGAGACAATCCTGCCCGGAGGCAGGGGGAAAGGCTAGCTGCCCCGCCTCCCTCCGCCAGATTTCTTCGGGGAAGGAGCCGCCCGGCACCCGCCCCCAACTGGCCCAGCCGCGTGGAGCGTCTGGGAGCCCGAGAAGCAGCCTACCTGCCGAGATGGAGGCGGCGGGCACCTGGGCGCTGCTGCTGCTGCTGGCGCTGCTGCTGCTGGCGCTGGCGCTGCCCGGGACCCGGATGCGAGGCCACCTGCCCCCTGGGCCCACGCCACTGCCGCTGCTGGGGAACCTCCTGCAGCTCCGGCCTGGGGCGCTGTACTTGGGGCTCTTACGGGTGAGGGGGCGCGCCGACGCCCTGGCTAGGAGGGGGTGGGAGGGTACCAGGGCCAGGAGAGGGAGGGGACCCCAGGAAGACGAACCACGCAGCGAGGCCCTTAGGTATCCTAGGGGCTGCGGATGAAGGGTCCCAGGGCAGAGCTGAGAGAGTTGGGGGAGTCGCAGGGAGAGGGGGTGGGGCACCCGGGCTAGGAGGAGCAGAATCCTGCCCCCCGAATCCTGGAGACGGCGTGAGAGCTGGAAAGCAGGCTCCAGGGGCCAGGGGTCCCGGGTTAGAGAGACTGGCAGAATCCTGGGAAGGTTGGGAGGGGGGAGGGGGGCAGGGAACCAAAGGTGAGAGAGACGAGTCGTCAAGCGGAAGAGAAACTGATGGTGTGATGGTGGTGGCTTGACCCAGAGGGAGAGGTAGAGGGGAGATACACGTGAGTATCCTGAGGAGGGGGCAGAGAATAAAAAAGAGAGGGTGTCCCCGGGGGAGTTGGAGGCAGAGGCTGGAGGATTCCAGGAATTTGTCTGCGGAGACCGATGGGGCTGGGGAGCTGGGGGAGGGGGGGATAAGCGGAGCTCAGCTGGGAGGGAGGGAGCTGGAAGTTCGTGGGACAGAGAAAGGAAGGAGAGACAGGAGGCTGAGGCAGTCTCCAAACTTTTGGCGGGGTGGGGTGGGGTGGGGTGGGGGCGGGGGGGTAGTGAAAAGAGGGCAGATGTTCCCCATTCCGGTGTCTTCCAGACATGGCAAGGAGGGGGTAGCGAGCATGGCACGAGTGCTCCGTGGAAGCTGCTCCAGCATTTGAGGATTTAGCAGTGGTTGAAAGGGGTAGTTGGGTTTTTTTTTCCGGGGATGGGGAGATGAGGGATTATGGGAGTCCACAGCTGCAGCTGCCCATTTTTGCTGCTATAGGTCTGTGCTGTGGGAGCAGGGGTGGGTTCTGGGTTGTCCCAGTGTCAGAAGTTAGGGCTCTGCAGGGGGTAAGGGAATGGGGACCAGAGAGTGTGTTGGGTGAGGGAGTTTGAGGAAGGAGGACTCTTGTGGGGGAGGGGGGTGACATGCTGGGAGCTTGGTGCAAAACAAGAACTGAATCTTCCAAAGGGATTGCTTCAGTTTGGGGCGAGGCAGGAAGGGCTTCTCTTAGGTGTCTCATCCAGCGACAGGGGCCAGGATGGACACGAGACTTTAAAAGGCAGTAGACTTCCTCACGTCACTCACCCCTTCTCGGTCCCTGCTCCCAGCTGAGTAAGAAGTATGGACCGGTGTTCACTGTGTACCTGGGACCCTGGCGGCGCGTGGTGGTCCTGGTTGGGCGTGAGGCTGTGCAGGAGGCCCTGAGAGGTCAGGCCGAGGCGTTCAGCGGACGGGGTTTGGTGGCAACACTGGACGGAACCTTTGATGGCCATGGTGAGTCAAAAGGGGAGCTGGAGGCTGCTGGGTCCTTCACTCAGAGCCTGCCACCACTTACTCGTACGTGACCTTCCATGCAGTTCAGTGTCTCTGGGCCTCTGTTTTCTCATCTAAAATGGGATGATGACAGTGCCTATTGCATAGGATCGTACTGAGGATAGCACGAAGTAAGCACTCATTAGTTACCTGGTTGTAGTAGTGTTATTAATGTTCCAGGCGAAGCCCCAGGGCTGGGAGGAAGAGGGAGAGCATGTGAGGCACTGGGAATCAGTGGGCAAACACTCAAAATGTACAAACTATTCTCTGTTAAGACTGAAAGCTGGAAGCCGGTGCTGGGCGCTCCAGGGAACACAGCCTTGAATAAACAGCCTCAGTCCTGCTCCCAGAGCGCATGGGCCAGGAAGAAACAGACCTGTCACTAGACAGTGACAGTCCAGAGAGGAATTGGAGGAGGCGCCTGGCCCAGCCTGTCGGGTGGAGGTTGTCCAGGACGTCTTCCTAAAAGACGGGGTGTCTGAGCTGAGACTCATAGGATGAGTGGGAAGGGTGTTCCAGGCAGAGAGACCAGCACGTACAAAAGCATGGAGGTGAGGGAAGAAGCATTCACTCATCAACTGACAAATTTTCATTACACCTGGCTTGGTACTGGGGACACAGAGGTGACAGATGTGGTGACGTGTCTTACTGTGGGACATGTGGGCTTTGCAATAAGACAATGGAGGGAGAGACTAGATTTCTAAAGTGAGAGGTACAGCCTTAAGAGCAGGACACAGGGGACCTTTACTGGCCAGGGGGGCAGAGGGATTTGGAGAGGAGAATGGGAGGAATCAGAGAAGGCTTCCTGGCGGAGGTGACATTTGAACTGAGACCTGAAGGCTGAGTGCAGTCAGTTCAGTGAGGATGAAGAGGTGCGTGATCCAGGAAGAGGGAACAGCCGGGGCAAAGGCCTAGAGGGGGCATCCTGGCACTTTGGAGGAAGTGAGAAAAGCCCAGTGCCATTGAATTAGCAGCAAAGCTGGAGACGTCTTCAGAGCCTGATCGCGCAGGGCCCGCGTCAAGCCAGAGTTTGGACTTTGGGTTTTTCTGGGAAAGGGTAGAGTCAGAGTTAGAAAGGTCCTCTGGTTGCTGTGTGGGAGCCCAGCAAGGGGACTGGGCTGGACCAGGGCTGGGGCTGTTGAGTGGGGGAGGGGAGGTGATTGGGAGAGGAATGCAGGGCTCTAGCCAGGGGATGGGATGTTGATGAGAAAGAGAGATGCTGAGGCCAGTTTGGGACACAGTGGAGGGATGGGTGGGCAGGGGACATCCAGGAGGAGGCGCCCAGAAGGCCGTTATAGACTGGCATTCTACAAGTGGAAACAGCTCAGACCAAGGAAGGGACTGTCCAGGCCTCTTGGATAAGGAGGAAAAGAGTGCAATTCCATCCTCCTCCCTCCCTTTTCAACCTCCAGTTGGCATGCGGCATGGGACCCAATAATACTCCATAAATGTTGTTATCGATGGATGGATGGATGGATAGAAGGGTGGGAGGGAGGGAGAAAGAGGAAAGAGGGAGGAATGGTAAATGGATGGGTGGGTGAATAGAGGAATAAAAAGATGGATAGCCAGCGGGAAGGAAGAAATCTTCACTCACGCTGGTGAATCACAGAACACAAGGAGCCTGGATAATCCCAGGTACCAACTCCTCAGGAGGAGGTCACCCTCTGATGCAAGGTTAGGCAATTCTTGAGCACCTCGTGGACCCTCCTTCTTGCGCTAGGCTCGTGTGGACTCAGGACAGGGCACCTCACTGGGAGGAAGGGAGGAATCCTGGGGAACGGGGGAGGGCTGGTCCCTCCTTGAGTCTAGCCTTCTGTGCAGGGGTTTTCTTCTCTAATGGGGAGCGGTGGAGGCAGCTGAGGAAGTTCACCACGCTGGCCCTGCGGGACTTGGGCATGGGGAAACGAGAAGGTGAGGAGCTGATCCAGGCGGAGGCCCGGTGTCTGGTGGAGGCGCTCCGGAGGACCAAAGGTCAGCAGGGTGCCCGAGTGTGGTAGGGCCTTCCCTCGCGGACTGGGCTGGGGACTCCAATCATTCCACCTCTCTCTTCCTCCACCTTCTGCCTCTATCCTGCTGTCTCCCTGAAGGTCTCTGTGTCCCTCGTACTGTCACGTCACTCTTTCTGCCTCTCTTCCTTTCTTTTTTTGACTGTGCAGCATGTGGGATCTTAGTTCCCCCACCAGGGATCAAACCCGCGCCCCCTGCATTGGAAGTGCGGAGTCTTAACCACTGGACCACCAGGGAAGTCCCTATTTTTCTGTTTTTCTCTCCTGTAAGTCTGCCTCTGTCTTTCTCTGTCTCTCTCCGTGTCTAACTCTCTCTTTCCCTGTCTGTCTCTGTCTCACTCTTTCTGCCTGTCTCTTTCCTTTCGGGTCTGGCCCCCACTCCATCTTCGTGGACAGGCTTCGCCCTACGTCAGCGCCCCTCTGCCCGTCTCCATCACGACCCCCCTCCCTGTCCCCTCCTTCCCAGGATGGCCTTTTGACCCCTCACTGCTGCTGGCCCAGGCCACCTCCAACATCATCTGCTCCCTCGTCTTCCGCCTCCGCTTCCCCTATGACGACGAGGAGTTCCAGGCGTTGGTCCAGGCAGCTAGTGGCATCGTCGTGGGGGTCAGCTCCCCGTGGGCCCAGGTAAAGGGGTGGGATCCCTCTCTCTCCAAAGGCTCCTGCCCACTTCTTTCAGGTAACCCCAGAGCGCCCTGTCCACCCACCCCTCTGCCTTGGTGCAAGGCCAGGCCCCCGTGAAAACGGCTGCCCGTCCCCCCGCAGACCTACGAGATGTTCTCACGGCTCCTGCAGCACCTCCCGGGCCCCTACACACAGCTCCTCGGCCAAGTGTGCACTGTGGCTGCCTTCGCCACCCAGCAGATACAGCGGCACCAGAGGACCCTGGACGCCTCAGGCCCCGCACACGACGTTGTGGATGCCTTCTTGCTGAAGATGGCAAAGGTGGGGGAAGCTTAGGGTTGGGGGCCTCCTGGCCAGCCCCTACACCCGGGTATAGCTGGGACACTCTGTCACCCTCCTTCTTTCTCTCTGCACGTCGCTCTGTGAATGTGTGTCTGAGTCACTTGCATCTCTCCTTTTTCTCCTCCCTCCAACCTCAGCCCCCCCCGCCCAGGCCTGATGCCCAGTGACCTGCCACCGGCAATCCCCACCATGACTTCCCCCAACCCACACAGGGAAGTTCCTATGAATTGCAATCGTTTACTTATGAAACCTTGCAATGTCTAATTAGACTAATAAAGTCCCCTTTA
Source organism: Globicephala melas (assembly GCF_963455315.2). Taxonomy (NCBI): domain Eukaryota; kingdom Metazoa; phylum Chordata; class Mammalia; order Artiodactyla; family Delphinidae; genus Globicephala; species Globicephala melas. The sequence continues at coordinate 12,045,880 of NC_083332.1, read as the reverse complement.
TTAGTTATGTGAGAACAATTATCATATGAGAAAATTAGAATTAAGATGATCCCTGTGGAAATAACTCGTTTTGAATTGTACATACTTCGCAATTATGGGAGATATTCAGGGCCACATCCTTTGAATAAATGTTCACGGAGAGAGAGATTTTTTTTCTTAACTCTGTGGCCCTTTTTTTGGGGGGGGGCTACCATGTGGCTTGTGGGATCTCAGTTCCCAACCAGAGATTGAACCTGGGCCCTCGGCAGTGAAAGCACAGAGACCTACCACTGGATAGCCAGAGAATTCCCGAATTTTTTTTTATACATTTATTTATTTTTATTTATTTATTTTTGGCTGCGTTGGGTCTTCGTTGCTGCGTGTGGGCTTCACTAGTTGTGGCACACGGGCTCAGTAGTTGTGGCTCGCGGGCTCTAGAGAGCAGGCTCAGTAGTTGTGGCGCATGGGCTTAGTTGCTCCATGGCACGTGGGATCTTCCCGGACCAGGGCTCGAACCCGTGTCCCCTGCATTGGCAGGCGGATTCTTAACCACTGTGCCACCAGGGAAGTCCCCTGAATTTTTTTAATTTTTATTTTTTTACTGAAGTATAGTTGATTTATAATGTTTCAAATATACAGCAGAGTGATTCGGTTTTACATATATATATATATATATTTATACGAAACTGAATCATATATATATTCTTTTTCAGATTCTTTTCAATTATAGGTTATTGTAAGACATTAAATATAGTTCCCTGTGCTATACAGTAGGTCCTTGTTTATCTATTTTATATATAGTAGTGTGTATCTGTTAATCTCAAATATAATTAAATCTTTTTAATTTAAGAAATGAAAGGGGGGCTTCCCTGGTGGCGCAGTGGTTGAGAGTCCGCCTGCCGATGCAGGGGACACGGGTTCGTGCCCTGGTCCGGGAAGATCCCACATGCCGTGGAGGGGCTGGGCCCGTGAGCCATGGCCGCTGAGCCTGCGCGTCCGGAGCCTGTGCTCCGCAACGGGAGAGGCCACAACGGTGAGAGGGGCATATACCGGGTAAAAAAAAAAAAAAAAAAAAAGAAATGAAAGGGAATGGGAATTCCCTGGCGGTCCAGTGGTTAGGACTCCGTACTTCCACTGCAGGAGGCCCGGGTTCGATCCCTGGTCAGGAAACTAGGATCCCACAAGCCGTGTGGCATGGCCAAAAAAAATTTTTTTTTAATTTAATTATAGTAAAATACACATAACACAAAATTTACCAACTTAGCCATTTTCAAGTGTCCAGTTCAGTGGTGTTAGATATTCACATGACCACCATCCATGTCCAGAACACTTTCAACTTGCAAAACTGAAATTCTATACCCATTAAACAACAGATCCCCATCCTTCCCTCCCCCAGCCCTCAGCCCCCACCCTCCTACTTCCTTAATCCATGAATTTGCCTACTCTAGGGACCTCATATAAGTGGGATCACACAGTATTTGTCCTTTTGTGGCTTATCTCACTTAGCATAATGTGGTCAAGTTTCATTCACACTGAAGAATGTGACAAGATTTCCTTCCTTTTTAAGGCTGAATCATTTTCCACTGTGTGGATATAGCGCATTCATCTATCAGTGGACACCTGGGGTTGCTTTCACATTTTGGCTATTATGAATAATGCTGCTATGAACATAGGTGTACAAATGTTCTTCAAGATCCTGCTTTCTACGCTTCTGGATAAATCCCCAGAAGTGGAACTGCTGGATCACATGGTAAATCTATTTTACTTTTTTGAGGAATCGCTGTACCATTTGCCGTAACAGCTGCACCCTTTTATATACCCCCTTGGTGACAGGGGTTCCGGTTTCTCCGTGTCTCCACCAACACTTGTCATTTTCTGTTTGTTTGTTCGTTTTATAATGGCCACTCTCTTTCATTTTTATTTTTTGTTTTGTTTTGTTTTTGTTTTTGTTTTGCGGTACGCGGGCCTCTCACTGTTGTGGCCTCTCCCGTTGCGGAGCACAGGCTCTGGACGCGCAGGCTCAGCGGCCATGGCCCACGGGCCCAGCCGCTCCACGGCATGTGGGATCTTCCCAGACCGGGGCACGAACCCGTGTCCCCTGCATCGGCAGGCGGACTCTCAACCACTGCGCCACCAGGGAAGCCCCTCTCTTTTATTTTTAAAACATTTCACCCCGAGAGAACTAATATCAAAAGCCCACTTCCCAACTTTCTCACACATTTATTTAAACTCCCTGACAAAGTTATAACTTGCTGTGCTGCACCCCAAACCTGGCTGTGCTGGGTCTCTACTCCCAGCAGCCTGTGTTCTCTGAGCCCCTCTGCCTGGTTTCCCCCAGGAGAAGCAAGACCCTAACACAGAATTCACGGACAAGAACTTGCTGATGACGGTCATTTATCTGTTGTTCGCCGGGACGGTGACAGTCAGCAACACGATTCGCTACACTCTCCTGCTCCTGCTGAAATATCCTCAGGTCCAAGGTAGGAAGCTTCTCTACCAGCCAGGCCCTGGGAACAGGAGGGAGGGCTCGAGAGGAAGGATGTTTAGGGGAGTGGACAGCCTGAGCCAGAGCCTGGAGGCGAGAATGAGCGGGCATCCAGTGCGTCTGAAAAGCAAGAAGCGTGCGGACTGCCGGCTGCAGTGAGAGGTCTAGTAAAATGAGAAATGAGGCAGGAGGCGTCTCCGGCCTTGCCGCCTTGGTGGTACATTGTGCACCTAATCCTGAGCCGTGGGGAGCCATGGAAGGTCGTTGAGCAGGGGAGGGCAGGGACAAATGAGCATTTTAGAAAAATCCTTTGGTCTGTCATGAAGAGGTAAGTTGTAGGGTCTGAAAGAGGATGCCAGGAGCCCAGGGCAGAGGACAAGGTAGGGACCTAGGCCGGAGAGAACAAACAGGGCTGGGCCAAGCTGTGGGGAGGAGAGAGGGGTCCAAGTAGGCAGGTGGTGGAGAATGACAAGGGAGGGAGGCATCCAGGGACAGGCCCGGGGCTCTGGCCAGGGGACCGGGGGACCATGAGGCCATCCTGAGATGGGGACAGAAGGGATAAGGAGCTATTTCAGGGGAGATGCTGAAGCCATTTGGGGACAATTTGAGTGTGAGGGACCTGGAACCACTGGGGGGGACATCCAGAAGGCCACGAGACACCTGCATCAGGACTGGAGATAAGAAACAAATTGGGGTTATCAGGGCACAGGCAAGACCTGAAGCTGTGTTAGTGAGGGAGGGTAAGTGGGTGAGGCAGGGCTGGGAATGTGCCCCAAGGAACTCCAGCATTTCAGGGTCACGCAGCTGCGTCCAGTGCTGTCGAGCCAGTGGGGTGGGCTGACCTGGAAGATGGGACCTGGGTGCCTTTGTGGAATCAAGGAGTCAGCTGCTATTTCAGCTCACTAGGCCTCTGTCCTTATCTGGGACATGGGGCTAGATTATGTTCCCCCACCTCACAGGATTGC
>NC_083332.1:11307451-11377451 GCF_963455315.2 Globicephala melas | reverse complement strand
CCTGGTTCTGGGGTCTCTGAGGAGGGGGAAGGGGACAGAGGATGTGGCATAGGAGAAGCAGGACCCAGGGCCTGGGGCCTTGTGGATGGGAGGTGAGGTTTAGGGGTGGGCAAGAGCATCTGGGTGTCTGGACATGGGGCGCAGGACGCCCACCTGCGCGTGAGACGTATAGCACTGAGCTGTGGGTGTTAAGAGTTGGGTGCCTGTGGGGCTGGGGGTTGGGAGGCTGTTCTACTGTCGTGGGGCCACCCAGGGTGTGCCTGTCAGGTTGACACACGTGTCTCGATGCTGCACTCACTGTCTCCACCACGGTGTTTCATTTGGGCCTTTGGGGTCCTCCTGTTAGTGGATCCCAGCGCCGAGGGGCCTGAGATGTGCTGTTGCGTGTGTTGGGATGGGTGTGCGATGCTCCGTATCCGGTGTGTCTGCCTTGGTAGCACATGGTGGGTGGTGTGTCATACCCCAGCAGGAGTGTGGCACTCTGGTGCACCTGTGTCCCATGGTACAGCTGGGGGTCCCTCGAGGGTGAGTGGACGTCTGTGAGATAGGCTGTGTGCTGTGGGCATCCGCAGACACTCACTGCTCTCAGACCAATGTAGCATGGATGCGGGGAGGGGACACAGGGACGTGAAAGATATAAATTCATGGACAGGTGCAGAGACACACGTGTACACAGGCCCAGCCTGGACGTGCCAGGGTGAGGTCAGCTGGGGCTGTAAGGGGGAGGGAAGTTCAGGGAGAGATGGACAGGAGACACGGAGGGACAGGGGGACAGCAGGAATCAGGGTCTCTCAGACCAGAGCCCTCCGGGGGCAGGGCCAGCCTGGGGGGCTGTGGGGAGAATGCAGGAAGCTGGTCCCTCCTTCCCACCCTCTGCCCACGTTGTGCAAAGGTAGGGGACCAGGCTGGAACTGCCAACCCAGTGTCCCTGGACGCCGAGTTCTCTCCCTTTATTTGGACAGTTTGGGGACTGGACACCAACTGGGGCGTGAAGAGCGGGAATCGGGTCCCTAAACATGCGTGAGGCTGGGCGACTGCTCATCAGAAACCAGGAGTCAGGGGAGAGCTGGATGCCTCCTGGCTCCTGAATCCAAGGAGGACCCAGAGCCCCGGACTCGGCGCCCTGACCCGGGGCCGCACCCCTGCCTCCTGTCCCCAGGGTTTGCCTTCCCGGATTGGGCGTACAAGCCGGAGTCGTCCCCCGGCTCGAGGCAGATCCAGCTGTGGCACTTTATCCTGGAGCTGCTGCAGAAGGAGGAGTACCAGGGTGTCATCGCCTGGCAGGGGGACTACGGGGAATTCGTCATCAAGGACCCCGACGAGGTGGCTCGGCTCTGGGGCATCCGGAAGTGCAAGCCCCACATGAACTATGACAAGCTGAGCCGGGCCCTGCGGTGAGGAGGGGCTGGGGGCCGGGACTCCCACTCCCACCTCACCCCTCTCCCCTCACTGCCCCTCTGGGCCCCTGCCCCCTGGGGGCTTTCCCTCAGCTTCCTGGGGCAGAATCCTGTGGGATCCCAGCACACAGGGCTCTGCACGTGTAGCTACTGTTAAGTACCTACTTGTGAGTGAAAGGAAGGCACGAAGGAAGGACCGGAGCCCAGGGCTTTGGAGCCACACAGGCCAGGATCCCAGCCCCTGCCTCACCCCTTCCTTGCCCTGTGACCTTGGCCAGAGGATTTCTGCGAGCCTCAGTTTCCCCAAGTTGTTGTGCTCTGTGCTGGGCGCAGAGCACGTGTTAGGGGCTCTGCCTTCACCGCCCTGGGCCCCGCCCCCAGCATCAGCATCCTTCTTCTGCCCGCAGTTACTACTACAACAAGCGGATTCTCCACAAGACCAAAGGGAAGCGGTTCACCTACAAGTTCAACTTCAGCAAAGTCGTGCTTGTCAATTACCCACTGTTGGACATGGCGGCAGCCACCACGGGCTCTCCACTCTTGCTGACCCCGGGTCCCTTTGGGGGAGCCCCTGGGCCAGATGCTCCTCCCCTCACCCCCGAGGTGAGTTAGGATCCTGGGATCCCAGAGCGAGGTGCTTAGTGCCATGAACCCCCTGGGGAGGGGCAACCAGTCTGAGTGGCACCCACTCTCTCCCCTCCCTCTCCAGACCCTGCAGACCCTGTTCTCTGCCCCACGCCTGGGAGAGCCGGCGGCCCGGGCACCCCTGTTCACCCCCGAGACAGACAAACTGCGTCTGGACAGCCCTTTCCCGTTCCTGGGCTCTGGTAAGGGCCTGGGGTCCAGGCGTGCCGGGGAGGGCTGTGTGAGGGCAAAGATGGGGGAGGAGACAGGATGCAGGAAGGAGGCTCCAGGCGAGGCTGTGTGTGTGTGTATGTGTGTGTGCGTGTGCACGTGTGTTTAAAAGTCGGAGGGTGCGAGGTGAGGCAGGGAGGAGGGAAGCTGGAAAGGGGGACAGGCCAAGAGAAGGGTTTTCTGGGGGCGCTAAATGAATGGGAGGCGGGTGGGGAGGTGGAGATGGGGGGAAGCCACGTGAGGGTGGGGAGATCCCGTGTGGGAGGACAATGGGAGAATCGGGTGGAATATGGCAGGGAGGTGGCACCCTTCACTAAGGCCCCGGCAGCCAGCCCCGATAGTGGGGCAGAGAGGCCCAGCCTGAACGCCACCCCCGTCCCGCCACCCCACCAGGTGCCACCGGCTATTCCAAGCCCCCCGGCCTGCTGGGTCCCTTCGGCCGCGCCTTCCCAGAGCACCCCTGGAACTTTAGCCCGTACCTCACCGGCCCCTTCCCCAAGCTGCCCCCGCCTCTCTACCCGCCCCACTTCTACCCCAACCCTCTGGCAGGTTCCCTGGGCCACCTGCCCGCAGCAGGGGCAGGGGGAAGCCCCAGCGCTGCGCCCCTGCTGGCTGCCGCCGCGGAGGGCCTGGGCCCCGAGCGCCCCTCGGGCCTGGCAGCAGCCCCTCGCCTGGCACTGCCGAGGGCTGGGGGCCCAGAGGCCGCGCTGGGGGGCAAGGACAGCGACTCGGAGCTGGAGATTACCGACGTCAGCGGCTGCAGCTCTGACAGCGAGGGAGAGGAGGGCCTCCCCGCGCCCTCCAAGGCCAAGGCGGGCAAAGGGGGTGTCGGCAGCTGAGCCCGGGTGATGGATTCTGCCAGGGCGGGGACCGGGGTGGCCGCTCGCACGGCCTCTTCTGTTGTCTGGTCTGCTCTCGATGTCCTGCCTGAGGCCGGGGAACAGCCTTCGGCCCCTCCCAGGCCCAGGCCCACGGCGGCCCCAGTCTTCTTCCCCAGCCCCAGACTGGGGGTCTCACCTCCCCCTCCAGAGAGGGGAGGGGACACGATGGCCTCCAGCTTCCTCCCCAGGCTCCAGTTTGAGGGGGTCCCCGCCTGGCCCACTCCCAAAGTGCAATACGGCGCCCAGCCTTCCCTGCCCACCTGCCCCTGTGCTGTGACCTAAGTGTTCGTGCGGCCGTGTCTCCCCCTGTGCCGGCCCCAGTCCTGATGCCCCCGCCTCCATCACAGGCCCCCTGGGGACAGGGAGCTCAGAGCAATAACCCCGCCCCCAGCCCCCACCCAGAGGGCCCCCCCCCCCGCCCCATGACCCCCACCAGCGACCTCCAGAGAGTTTACTACAAAAATAAAAGAACAGAAAGAAGTGTGAGATGCAGGGCACCCAGCGTTGTCGTGCGTGACCAGTGGGCTCGGGGGTGGGAGCTGGGACGGGTGTTGGGGGGGGGCCTGGGGAGTCACTGTCAAGGCACAGGGACGAATGAATGAACAACTGGAGAAAGGCAAAAGGCACAGAGGCGACGGGGTAGGACAGACGCAGGAAGTGATGCCAGACAGTTGTGGAGGGTTCCAGACACCACGCCCGGGCCCTTGCCCGCCCTCACAAACACAGACCTCTCCTTAGATAATATATATTAAAAAATAAACCTCCAATTCAGGGTATAAAAACAGAGCAAAGGCACTTGGGGGTGGGGGCTGCCCCCCCACCCCGGGCAATACTGAGATGGCCCAGGAATGGGGGCCAGATAGTGCCCCCATGGAATGAAGCCCTGAGTCCCCCAAGCAGGAGGGAGAGAAGGCCGAGGCCAGTGGGAGGTTCGGGGGGCAGTGATCCCAGCTGGGCCCCCCTAGGCGTGGCCCTGGCAGCCTGGCTCCCTCTCCTCAGGCCCTTGGGGTTGGAGATGCTGCGGCAGCTGTGCAGTGGCGGGTGGCCCTCTCCTTCTTGCGAAAAGGCCTGGGGGGAGGGGGAGATGTAGGAGAAGAAGGGAGATGGAGATGGGAAGAGAGATGGAGAGAAAGAGGAGAGAGATGGAGAGAGAAACAGGGAGAAAGGGAGGGTGGGGAAGGAGCACAAAAGAGCCAGAGAAACAGCAACTGACAGAGACGGACAGATGGAGGCAGGAGGCAGAGTGGGGAGATGCGAAAGTCAAAGACAGAGGGAGAGAGATGGATGGGGCTGTGCAGCGGCGAGTGCCTGAGGTAGCCACTCTGGTCCCTCCTCTCCAGGCGGTGCCTGGCTCCCCCAGTCCCCCACTCACCTGCCTGGGGCAGGGGTCCTCAGGTACAGCCAGACTGGGGGACAGTGTTCTCCCCGAGCGGAGACAGGAGGAGTCTCAGGCGGCAAAACTCCTCCTCCACCTCCTGGTTGGGGATCCTCAATGAGAAGGGTCCCTCCACTGAGTCAGCCTCCTTCCTCCCCACCCCCCCGCAAGGCCACCACCTCCAGCTGTTTAATGGTCTCCTCCAGGCTGAGCAGCTCCTCCCGAATTTCCTGGGGCTGTGGTGGGCTTGGGGGGCCGCCCCCTGGGACTCCATCGCCTTCGAGCGGAGGCCCCACCCCGCTGTCTTCCTCCGAGGGAAGCAGGAGCTGCTTCAGGGACAGCACTGGACAGGGGCAAGGGGACAGAGTCAGAGGCAGGGCTCGGGCTGGGATGGGTGGGAGGTGAGGGGTGGGAAAGAGGCCAGGGGCCTGCGGGTGGGAGTGAGCTTCCGGTTGGCCAGACCTGCAGAAGGGGCCGGAGGCTGCAAAAGGGGGTGCAGAGGTGAGGCTGGGGCTAGGGTGGGGGCGGGGCGGAGGGCACCGAGGACAGAGATGGGTCCAGGGAGAGGCTAAACTGAAGGTTAAGGAACGGACGGGACTGCAAAAGGAAGAGGGACTTGGGGCCGCCAAGGACAGTGGTGCAGGAGGTGGATGTGGTGCATGTTTCTGGCGGCTGGCCACATGGCAGGTTGGAAAGCACTGTTCCGGCTGGCGGCAGCCCTGCGGGGGTGGGGCTGAGCTACCTTTCTGAAGGGCCTTGGCGGCGAGCTGGCCCTCAGGGCCTGGTCTGCAGAAGGGCAGGAGGGCGCTGAAGATTCTCTCCATCCGGCCTGGGTCGGGGAGCAGGCAAGGGACTCAGATCCTGCTGGGCTTCCTGTGGACACCCCACCCCCACTCGGCACCCCTCCATCTAGGCTTACCGTCAGCCGGAGGCATCTCTCGGCCACCGTTGCCGTTCTCAGAGCTGCTGAGCAGGGGTTCACGGGTGCTGGGGGAGCAAGTGCTGGGTGACCCTGCCACCCTGGCCCTGGTGGGCAGCAGGGGCAGGGAGACAGAGAACTAGAGGTGGGGAGGCAGGGAGGTCCGGAGACAGAGACAGAGGTCAAGGCTGGGAGACAGGGAGACAGACAGGCCCGGCTGGTGGAAGACAGAGAAGCCTGGATAGGAGACAGATGGACCGTGGTGGGGTCGGTGCACGCATGTACACACCTTCACAGGCACGCGCGTGCACACACACACACACACACACATACACGTGGAGACTGGGCTGGAGCTCAGGTTCTGGGGACACACAGGGAAGCTGCCCCCTGCCCTCCACTTGCCTCCCCGGCCCCCTCACCTGCTGGGGCTGGGCCGGTGTTTGGGTCGGGAGGTGCGGGCAGGGACCTTCAGGGATCCAGCGGTCTCAGTGATGAGGGCACACCAGCTGGGGAGACAGGGCAGCCCCTGGGCAGTCAGAGCCCCCAGACCCTGTGCCAAGGACCTCCCACCCACCCCCTGTCCCCAGAGATCTGGGGGCCTGGGCCTCCTCCCCCTCCCCCCGCTCTTGGAACCCAGAGCTGCTCACTTCTTCCGCTCCGACACGGTCTGGGCCACCAGCTCGTATATCTGGGCCTCCTGGTCCCAGGTAAAAATGACATAGAAGGCTTTGTGATCTGCAGGGGGAGGGAGAGGTGAGGCTCAAAGCCAGGGCCATCCCAACATGCACCTGGGGAAGGCCCCCATCGCGGTGGCACCTGGTGGCTCCCACGACTCAACTCACCCCCCGCCCCGCCCCCGGTGCCTCCCTCCGGAGCCCTCCCTCACCTAACCAGGAAACAAGCCCCCAGTCTGGCTCTACCTATGAGACCCCTGGAACCACTCCCACCACCACGGCCCCTCACTGGGCTCCCAGCTCCCACCCCTGCTGCCTACAACCCCCAAGAGGCAGCCAGGGTGTCTTTTCAAAACACCAGTTAGAACTGGCTGCTCCTCTGTGCAAAAACCTGGGGCGGTTCCCCATCTCACTCAGTAAAAGCCACAACAGGCCTGGGGCCCCGCCGTGCCCAGCCCAGGGCCCCCCCTCACAGCCTCGGCCTTGGGCTGCCAGGCCTCCCCTTGGCCAGAACGTGCGTGCCGGGCTCCCTGGAGGGCTCCTCCCCTGCCTCGGGGACAGCTGTGCCTGGGGCCTCACCGGTGGCCACCTCTCGGGTCATGGCGGAGGTGAGCCGCAGCACGGGCCGCAGCATGGTCTTGCCGTCGGGCGTGGGCGTCAGCGTCCGGCTGTGCGATTTGAGCAGCAGCCGCTCATCCTGGCGCTGCAGCAGCAGCAGCAGGTCGTCCAGCAGCAGGACGTGGACCTCTGCAGGGGGCGAGGCCCGTGCTCAGCACGCTCCCTGGACAGCCCTGCCCCGCGGCCCCCCGCTCGCGGCCCTGGTGCTCACCCACAGCCTTGTCCTTAGTCACCCGCCACGTCAGCGGGCCCTCATGGACCAGCTTCTTCTTGGTGATATCCAGGTTCTGGAGGCAGGAAGGAGTGATGGTCAGTAAAGGTGAGGGCGGGGCAGGGGAAGGTGGGGATGACCATGGGGTCAGGAGGGGCTGCCCCGCTGGGAATGAGAAAGAAGGGCGTCAGCGTTGAGGGGCCCCTCTTGCTTCCTGGGTGTGTTATCAGAGAATCCCCAGGGCGGGGCGGAGGGGAGGAGAGGGGAGGGCAGGTGGGGCGGGGGCGGGGCCACCTTGAACTCGCTCAGCATGGGGTCGCTGCTCTGCCGCAGGTGGGACAAATCCAGGCGCCTCTGATAATCCTTGAGCCGCTGGGGCGGGGAAGGGAAGGGAGTGTCACTGGGACAAGCCAAGAGTTGGGGCCGGCCCACAGTGACCCCGACGGGGGCAAGCCGGGGGTCCTGCCCACGCGCACCCCCTGCCCCGGCCCGGGGCCCCGCCCAGGCTCACCAGCAGGTCCTCCATGTCGCGCACGGCTTGGTTGACGTGGTGCAGAATTTCCCTGCAGCACTCAGCCGCCAGCTCCACTTTCTCCCGTTCCGCAGGCTCTTCTGCAGGCAAGGGGGAGACCAGCCCCGGTGAACCCCAACCCTGGAAGCTCCCAGTCCCTAGGCCAAGATTAGAGACAAGCGGGCGGAGCCCAGCAGCATGGGGCAGGGCCTGCGGCTACCTGTGTTCTGCCCGATGCTCTGCAGCAGCAGCGGGTACTTGGTCAGACGCTGCATCTCCGTGGGGATCATGTCCTTCAGCTGCAGGCGGCGGCACCGGGGGCGGCTCTCGGCCTCCTGCGGGGACGGCAGTGCTGAGGCGGCTCTGCTGAGGCTGGCCTTGGGGACCGGGACGCCGGCCCCCCTCCCCTGGGACCCTGGGGCCCAGACCCCTGCCTCACCTGCACGAAGGCACAGAACCGAGGCTCCTTGCGCTGTTTGGCTTTGAGCTGCTCTAAGGCAAACGACTGGCGGCTGCAGAAGCGGGAGGAGATTTTCTGGAACCAGGAGCCCTCGGTACCATCAAACTACAGCAAGATTCAGGCCAGGGAGGGTGTCTCAGGGGGGATTGGGGGGAGCGGGGCCTCACATGGGGATGGCAGCCTAGACAGGAGGACAGGTTAGGGGCCCAGACCCCTGGGTCTTAAAGGGGTTGAAAGCTTGAGACCTGGTCTCCTGGGGCCTGCATTTCAGGTCCCCAGCCAAGAGGAGGGGGCGGGGTGAGGGGAAGGGGGGGCACCCTCACCTGGGCCTAGGCTGGGCACCCTCACCTGGGCCAGCAGCACATCTCCGATCTCCTCAATGAGGTAGCCACTGTCCTGCCTCCGCTTCATCAGGCGATCAAGGAACAGGGCTGTGGAGAGCAGAGAGGAAAGGGGGTGCTGTCAGGGCCCGTGAGACTGGATGCAGAGCTGGTCGGGAGCTGGTGGGGGTGGGGGTGGGGTCGGGCTGCAGGTGGGTGTGTCTGATCCATGGGGCCGGTGGGCCTGTCCCTCCCTCACTCCCCACCACATGCTTGTTGAGGATGTGTCCCTAGAATGTGAGCTCTGGGGTTCTGGGGTGGGGTCGTCCCCAGAGCTGGAACAGAGGCTGCCCGTGAGACCAGGCTCCAGGGTTTGTCGTTGAGGCAATGAAGGAGAGAGGTGGCAGTGGGACGTAGGGCCACAGCCCTGCACTCACAATGCACCTCGATGAGCTCGTCCAGGCTGGGGAAGATGTTCTGTAGCTCCTCCAGGGAGAAGAAGCCCCCATCCGCCATGGGCTGGTAGAAGAGGTCATAGAGCACCCGGAGCATGCGCACGTGGGCCGCCTCTGTCACCAGCAGCTCTGCAGGGCCACCGGGCAGGAGGCATGGTTGGGGAGCGTGCAAACTATGGGGGGGCACTCTCAGAGGCAGGCTGGGGAGTGAGGAGGGGACGGGACAGGGATGATTCTCCCTGAGTGGAGTCACGTGCCCCTGAAATAGCCAAATTCCTCAGCCCCACTGCCTTTCTGTTCCGGCTGGGGCAGCCAGGCAAGGCGACCGATGGTCCCAGTTTGCCCCGCACCATGGTTTTCCCGGGACATGGGATTTTCAGTGCTAAAACTGGGACAGTCCCAGGCAAACCGAGACAAGTCGGTCTCCTCACTGCCTGCAGCTGTGTTTTATGTCTAACCGTCCAGCAAGTTTTCTCAGGCTCAGTTTCTGGCACAATGACCCCCTCTCTGCACAGGTTGATGGCCTGAGTTCCAGGGGCCTCAAAAGTCCCCAGAGACTAAATGTACCATTTTGTGTGTTACGTATGTATATTTTTCTGGTGAGAGAAACCGCTATGCTGTCCGACGTGGTAGCCACGAGCCACACACAGCTCTTCAAATATTGCTTAATTAAAATGCAATGCAATGCAAAATTCAGTTCTTAGCTGTACTCACCACACTTTAGGCACTCAACCGCCATTATATGGCTGGTGGTTACCATGCTGGAAAGCACAGATATTGCCTGTGACCGTCATTCCAGAAAATTCTATCGGATAGCACTGCTAATGTTTTGATCAGATCCTCAGAAGGATCTGTGACCCAAAAAGCAGTTATCTGCTGCCCTAAAAGTTCTGAATGAGAACCCTTCTTACTATTAAGTAATCTGTAAATTAACTTCCAAATGAGCTTCCAAAAGGACTGTACGTTTGCCAAACTCCCCTCAACACACAAATGAGTTGAAATCACAGCACAGGATCGAGACAAAAACGATACTCCCATCATCTGTCTGCTCAGAAGTAAGCACTGCTAACGTATTGATTATCTTCCCAAACTTTTCTGGGTGGGAACCTTTTTGTCCCCCGAGCGCTGAAGACCAGTCCTAACAGCGGCTGCATCCGAATGCTCTTACCCTGGGCCCACCACTGCTGAGCGTTTCACACTCATCATCTCACCTTCATCTCTGTGACAGTCTCTTGAGGTAGGAACTATCACTGCCCACGTTTCCCAAATGAGGAAACAAAGGCTCACGCTAGAAATACAAATCTATAGACCGTGTCTGGCTCCTAACATCAACACTGTCCTGCACTACAAAAAATTCTTCGGAAATGTCACTTCAACGATGGCCGCATTCCCGTTCCATGGAATATTCCACAATTTACTTAACAAACGGTGCTCTGTCAGAAGCGGGCTGCCTTCGAGCTCTGCCCGGTGTAAGTAACACCGAGATGGACATCTCCCTGCGTCTGTCTGACTTTGCTGGAGCTGGGCTGTGTCCTCGGCCGCAGTGGCTTGGAGGAGGAGACTCACCGCTGATGACCTCCTGCCGCTTCACCTGGCTCTTGGGAAGGCTGTGCAGGGTGCCCGGGGGGACGAGTTCCCGCCAGCCGGGGGGCTCTTCTGGTTCCAGCTCTAGTCCCGATCGGCCCGGCTCCCCCTCATCTCCAGGCTCGGGGCTGTGGGACAGAGGCCTCATTAGGGCCCCAGCGCAGGGCATCCCAGAGAAGAGCCTTCAACTCTTTATAGTGTCCAACCCCATCCCCTAGGGCTGCAGACCAGCCCCCAGATCTGGAAAGAAGCCTCTTACCCCTCTCCTGGGACCATTGGAGGCCCTCAGTGACCTCAGCATCTGATACCCAGCTCTTGGTGATTCTGGCAAAGATCCCCCACCCCGGCCTCCCTGACTCTCCAGGCTGCCTCAGTGGACGGGGGGGAGGAGTGACGTACGTGGCTCGTCGGGCAGGGCCAAGCACGGCCGTGGCGGAGCTGGGGTCCATGTCCACGTCGCTCCGGGAGCGGCCCCCACCCCGGCCCTTAGCCCCGAGGCTGCCCCGGGAAGGCCGGCGGCGGTCACTCACCCGCAGGCTCTCCGAGCGCCCCAGACGCCCCGACAGCCTGGACCCCGAGGCCAAGGACAGAGTCAGACAGAGGCCAGGACAGAGATAAGGAGAGACCAAGACAGGGACAGAGACGGGGAGAGACCAGGACAGAGATAGACAGGGACAGGTGGGGAGAGACCAGGACAGAGACGGGGAGAGACCAAGACGGGGACAGAGACGGGGAGAGACCGGGACAGGGACAGATGGGGAGAGACCAGGACAGGGACAGAGACAGGGAGAGACCAGGACAGAGATCAAACATGCAACAGAAGAGAGGAGAGAGTCAGAAGGACCAGTGTGACTTTGGGGTGCTGGGGCAGTGAGGGGGGTGGCCAGAAGGGATACTGAAATTGGTGGAGGAGGGGATGGGAACCCAGTATGGAGCACAAAACTGACCCCTCCCTTCCCTGAGGCAGGGGGATGGGGACAGAGGCAGGAGTTGAGGGAGGGAAGGGGGATTTCAATACTTAGCTCTTCGGCTTGAAGGTGGCGTGCCCACCCACCCCTCACAGGGGTGAAGGGGAGGGGGTGGCCCATGGGGAGAAGGGGAGAAATGGGGGAGGGGCTAGCCCTCCCCCCACCCAGGGCCCAGGCACCCACCTCTTCCACCTTCTGGGGAGAGAGGGGCACAGGGTCAGAGGTGGACCCAGATGGAACCCAACTCACCTCCCCCACCCGCCAAAGGGTCCCCAAAGCAGCGGCACAAGGACAGGCAGGGGGCAGAGCCTGCCCCCCAACTGTGAGGGGGACAGGGCCCCCAGGCACAGAGCACAGAGGGCTGGGGGATGGAGGGGAGGGGCACTGGGAGGCAGGAGCAAGGCAGCTGGGCTGGAGGCTTAAAAGAGAAGGGGGGAAAAAAAAGAGAGAAGGGGGAAAAGATGGAAAAGTGCAGGGCGGAGGGTGGGGGCAGAGGGAGAGGGGCCAGGAGGAGCTGAGGGGAGGGAAAGCAGAGGAAGTGGGAGGAAAGGAGAGAAAGAGAGGGGGGAGGGGGAGGGAGAAAATCAGTGAAAAAGGAAGGAGAGGCAGAAGAGAAGGAAAGGGGAGACGAGGAAAGACAGCGGAAGAAAAAGGGAGAAGATGGAAAGAGGGAGGAGCGGGGCAGAGTGGAGACGGCTTGGCTCAGGGACAGGCAGGTGCAAGTGGCAGTGCGACCCCCAACACACACCCTCCCTGCACTGCATAAGCCCGGTCCTGCGCCCGGCACCTCCCCTGCACCCGGCCCTGGGCACCTCTCCGTGTCAGCACCCTCCTCTGTGCTCTCCAGGGGCGCTGCAGGCTCCAGGCTGGCTGGGCCCTGCGGGGGCGGGTCCCCCAGCTCCGGGAGGGCGTCAACACCTGTGGGGATAATGCGGGTGGGGAAAGCAAGGCTGGCTGGAAGGTCCCTGCCACGGTGAGACCCACACCCTGGGGGCCTCCGTTCCTCTAAAGCCATCCAGTGCCTGGCCGAAACCAAGTGGCTGCTCTATACTTCAGTGGGAGACGGACAGATGGAAAGATCTCTGAGAACAGGGTCATGGGCAGGTGAGGCTCAGTGGGTGCAGATGCTGCAAAACTAGGGTGCCAGCCTCGCACTCGGGGAGGAGACTGGATGCCTCCACATCCATGCATTCTCCCAACACTCAACTGGGACTTGTGGGAAGAGAATGTACCCGTTCAGAGGTGAGGGGACTGAGGTTCGAAGAGTGGGGAGTGACTTCCAAGATCTAACACAAGTCAAGCGCAGAGCCAGGGTCTGAACCCAGGCCTGGCCAAGTAGCAGTCTGAGATCCAGCGGGCTGAGAGCCACCCAAGGAGCGTGAGACCTTAAGTTCATGGAGCAGCCGGGCTCACCATCTAAGGGAGGCTGACTGGTAATGTACTCAGAGAGGGTTCTGGGAAATGAAGCCATGGGGGCTGATGGGAAACGTAGTCCAGGGAAGTGGGGAAACCTGTCACCGGAACAGAGGTGCGAGCTTGCGAAGAAAGCCGTGGAAAGGGTAAACCGAGGGAAGGGGTAGGTTATCAATAACCCTGGTGACCAGGGGCAGGGAGGGCAGAGAACCAAGGGGCTGTTCTGCTGCGGGGCCCAGGAAACTCTCACCTGGTTCCCGGTCAGGGCTGTCCCCAGACAGAGGGTGCAGAGAAACTCCGGGGGTGTCCTGCCCAGGGGCTCCGACATTCCGGTCCCGGGAGGGCACCCCCAGACCTCCCTTACGTTCTGTAAGGCCTGGCTTCTCACCTGGGGAGGCAGTGAAGGACAAAGGGGAATATGAGAGTCCAGCGACTCTAATTCACAAAGGTCTGGGGATCAGATGCTGGCCCATCACCCAGGAGACCCCTACTCCACCCTCAGAGCCAGGAGTCCCAGCCCCTCGCCCCTGCTCCCTCAGACCTAGTAGGTCCCCTGCCCTCCTCTCTCAGGTCCCCAGGACGGACGCTCTAGCTTCAGGACTATTACCATCAGCCTCAACTTTGAGGTGTCGAAAATCTGGGGCTGAAACGAGAGATGGGACCATGAGGTGGGGGCAGCATGGGGAAGTCGGGGCGGGGCTGAGGCTGGGCACCTCACCCTGGGGCTCTCCCCGGTTCCAGCGGGCGGCATCCAGGAAGCTGCTCAGTCCTTTCTTGGTCTTGGTCGGCTCTTCTGACCGCCGGTTCCCCATCACCTATGGAAGGTGGGGGGAGGAGGGGGCTGGGCATTTCTGGGCCGATGCCAACAAAGAGGGATCCGACCCCAGCGGTGCAGAGCCTCGAGGCTCCCTGGGGGTCTCTGGGGAGGTAAGGGCCAGGTTTGGGCGCTCGGGGAAGCACCTTTTTCCGGAAGAAATTCCTCCCCGACTTCTTGTCTCCACTCTTGGTCCGCACCCCGAGGTGGCGCATGTACAGGGTGATGGCACTGACCACAGCAGCACTGTGGGGAGGGGACGGTGAGGGCACACAGACACACACACTGCCACGCGCACTCCCACGGATGCAGGTACCCTGCTACCCTCACAGCTCCCCCTCTGCTCGCTTCCCACACCAGCCCCATGACCACTTCCTGCTGAGTATCTGAGGAAAGGGGGGAGAGAGAGGGTTTTAGAGGATGGAGCCAGAGGTGTTGCCCAACGCCCAGGCTCCTAGGCGGCAGGCCCTCCTCCCTCGGGCCCAGAAAACCAAACTCCCCGCCGGCCTCTCTCCTTCCATCACCTCTTTTCCTCATCGTTAGAGATGGTGTGTCTGCAAGAAAAAGAAAGAAGTTTGTAACAAATTTGCTAAGCCTGGGGTCCCTGTCCACCCAGCACAATTGTCCAGGTTCCTGTCCCCTCCAAAGCTGGCACAGGGAGAGAGGAGAGGCAGACGGGGGCGGGGGGGGGGGGCTGCTGCTGACACATCTGCGAAGGACAATCACTGAAGGCCAGACTCTCACCCGGGGTCGTGAGAGTTGCAAGGACAGGACCCAAAGCCCAGGCCTGAATGCAAGACCGTGGACAAGACCCGGAAACTAGGAGGGACCCCAAAGCTGGGAAGGGAAGATGCAAAACCAGATGGACTAAAATGCCAAGGCTGGGCCCCAGAAGTCAGGGGAGGATCCCAAACGCTGGGAAATAAACGCTGCAGCTGCAGAGGGAGCCTGGAAGCGGAAGGAACGGGGCAGCAGGGGGCGCCCTCTGGGCTGCGGAGGGGCTGGTCCCACTCACTGCATGTCCTCCAGGTGGGCCAGCTGCCGCTCAGCCAGGTGCCGCTCCCGGGCCTCATAGGTGGCGCGGTCCCGCCCAACCCAGGCCCCCAGCTGGATCAGCTCCTGCTCCCAGGGTGTCATGCCCATGAGCTTCTTGGAGCGGAAGTCCTCCAGCTGCCGGCTGACAGCTGCCTGCTGGGTCTGCACCACCTCCTGCACGAAATGCCGCTGGACATCCTCGGAGAGGAGATCGGGCCGCGTGCGGTCTGCAGGGACAGCGGCCAGTTCCAGGGGCTGCGACTCCCCACCCACCCTTCGACTCTGACAGCTATGCTTCCTTGGGCTGTGGGGGCCATGAAGAAGGAAGGACAAGCCCCTGTCCTGGGAGCATGAGAGTGCGGCCTCCCTCCCGGGGGTCTCCTGGTCCCTGCTAGAGAACACGTCCTCATCCCCAGATCCCCTCTCCTCTTCTTACCAAGTTCAAAGGCCACGGTGGGAGGGACCGTCACCCGCAGAATCTGCTCGGGGGAGAGAACGGAGTGAAGGGGAGGACTGGGCAGTGAAGGGGGCAGTGTTGGGATCAATGGGATGGCAGCCCAAGTACCAGTGGGTACGATGCTCTGAGGGGAGGGAGCAGTGGAGGGGGGGTCAGGCTGGCACAGGGTCTCCCCAGACCAGGCCGCCCTTCACCTTGCCCTCAGCAGGCTGGCTGCCCAGGGTGAAGGGGACGGGGGATGGGGCCCCCCGAAGGTGTCTCTCACCGCACACTTATCCAGGAAGCTGTGGCAGAAGTCGCCGAAGGCCTTCTTGGCCTCCTTGGGGCCCAGTGAGCCCAGCATGTCCGCGTGCAGGCAGCAGAGCTGGGGGAGACGAAGCATGACGTATCCTCCTCCCACCCCACCCAAACCGCACTGCCCCCGGAACGCCTCAGGGCACAAACCCTCTGCGAAGCGCTCCCTGACGTCCCCCATCCCCGTCCCAGGCCCCCGCCTGCCTCCCCAGGCCACCGCGGCTTTCGTTCATTTTCTCTCCTGTGAAATGGTTCTTTGGTCTGTCTTCTCTCTGCTGCTGCTGCTAACGCCTCCCCCAGCTACAGTAAGTGGGCTCGGTGTGTCCCTGACGCTGTGCAAACTCTTTAGCCACATTAACCTGCTTAGTCACGGGGAGGACTACCGTTATCCCATTTTACAGATGAGAAAACAGCTAGTAAGTGACGAAGTTGGGACTGGATCTCAGACAGCCTGTCTCTACTGCTCCCCATTGCCTAGCAATACCGTGAGTTACTTGAGGGCGTGTGTGTGTGTGTGTGTGTGTGTGTCTGTGGCGGGGGGGGACGTTCTGATTCATCTGTGTCCCAGACAGGGCCTAGTACACAGCGGCACTGAGCACATAAACAGGAGGACAAGGGCACTCACTCATTCACTCACTCATCAAGCACGCCTTGAGGTCGCCTACGTGGCAGCCCTATGCTGGGTGACACTGGCAATGCTGTGGGGCCTCCAACCTGTCCTGGCTCCTGGGGGACTGTCATCAGGTAAGGGACATGGTCTCAGTGTGCTAAGGACTCGCCCCAGTAATCTATGCCTACCCCCTCCCCACACCCCCATAAGGCAAAACTCCATCAGAGGCCCACAGGAAGCAGCCCAAGGGACCACGACTATCTCCCGGCCCCTCCCCCAGCCAAGCAGGTGAGGAAACAGCGTGAGGACAAATCTCAATGTGCCGAAGGCCATCTGGGTCACCTGAGCCGAACCTCTGGCCCTGGCCAGGCCTCAGTTTCCTCATCTGTAAAGGGACACGGCAGGGCTTCCCTGGTGGCGCAGTGGTTGAGAATCTGCCTGCCGATGCAGGGGACACGGGTTCGAGCCCAGGTCTGGGAGGATCCCACATGCCGCGGAGCAACTAGGCCCGTGAGCCACAACTACTGAGCCTGCGCGTCTGGAGCCTGTGCTCCGCAACGAGAGGCCGCTATAGTGAGAGGCCCGTGCACCGCGATGAAGAGCGGCCCCCGCTTACCACAACTAGAGAAAGCCCTTCTGCAGAAAGGAAGACCCAACACAGCAAAAATAAATAAATAGCTTACTAAACTCCTACCCCCAACATCTTCTTTTAAAAAAAAAAAAAGGGACAGAGCAGTCAGCACAATCCCTGGGCTAAATTCCAGGAGTTCAAGTTCTAGAAACCCTCAGGCTCGGCAGGGGAACTCCCTTGCCAGAGGGCCAGAGCCTCCATGCCCTGGGGCGGGGGCGGGGGGGGGCAGCCACTTCTCTGGCAATTTCCTGATGGCCTGCCAGCTTCTGAAGCTTTGGTGTCAGTCGATGCGCTCTTCGCTTTGCACCCCCCAGGCCCCCCTCCCTGCCACTCCCATCAGCCTCCTTGTTTTCTGGAGGGATCTGCCACGCATTTCCAGTACAGAGCAGTGCCCTAGGCTAAGCCCAGCTCCCAGCCTGCGCTGGGCTGCACGGGGTCTTCTTGGGACGGGGCCCTGGTCCACAGAGCCCCCTCCAGCCAGTGTTGTGGCTTCTCCCTCCCCAAGCCACCTGCTGGGTTCTCTAGACTCTGCAGGTGTCTCCCAGATGGCATGGCTCTGCATGCAAACCTCCCCGGTATTTTCTGCCCTATAACGAGTTTTCCGGGTCATCCGTTACATTCCCTCTGCTTCGCGGGCTGCTTGTAGCAGTTTCCTTGTTTCTGGACCAGAGCCTACTGTGCCGCCTAGACCCGAGGAGGCTAACGGTTTTCTCCCAACCACCAGCTCTGAAGGACTGACTGGTGGCACGTGCAGAGAATTTGATTTCCAGAGTCTGTGAAAAGGCGCTGTCACTGATGGGTGATGCTGCCGTGGGCACGGAAGGCGGCCGGGGGCATGGTTTCCGCCAGGCTGCTGGATTCTCCGTTGCTCTCCGAGACTCTGCCGTGCCTACTCTCCCGGGCTGCGCCCACTGCTCAGAAATTTACACGGGGCACCTGCAACCTTGTCTGCATCCCGTGGTGGGCTTCTTGGCTCTCAAGCTGTGCTCTCTGGATCCCGCCTGGCTCATCCTCGCTGGTCTAACGCACTGAGCACTGCGGCGGGTCCCCGCCCCGCCCCGCCCCGTGCTTGCCCAGCCCCGCCCTCACCAGGGGTCCTGGCTCGAACTGCATGGCCACGTGCTGCAGGAGGGCCATGAGGTGGGCCGGGCGCCGCTTCACCTGATCCAGGCTCTGGTACTGGTTGTTTTGCTCCTCGGGGTTCTGGGGGTGGGGATGGGAGTGAGACAGTGGGGAGCAGAGGAGGGGCTTGGGGCTTGACCCTCCCTCTTCCCTGGTACTTCCCGATGGATCCAAGCTGGCAGGTGGGGGGCTGATGGTGGCAAGTCAGGGGTTGGGGAGAATGGATGAGTTTTAACGTTACAATGGTGGGTGAAGAGGACAGAAATCAGGAGAGATGGAATGAGGATCTGTGCTGTAATTAGGGGGCGGGGGCAGTGATAAAAACTGGGGTTAAACAGGGTGAGAGACTGTGCTGTAATGGGGGGGCATTGAGGATGGGGTGAGGGGATGAGGAAGGAGGTACCAGGAAGATTAAAGAAAGAGAGATGGGCAGTGAGAGGAGGCCGAGTGACAGCATCTGAAGACAGAGAACAGGACCCAAGGTGGGAGAGGGGACACTGAGGTTGGGACTTGAGGGCTGGGGCCCCAGGGAGCCTGGGACAGAAGTTTTCCCACCCCCCCCTCCCTCTCACCGTCTTCAGCTCATTCTCAAAATCCTCGTCCTCAGCCCCGATGATGCTGATGGGCACCAGGCCAGGCCGGGGGGGCCCTGGGGCCTGCGGAAGGGGAGGGATGGCTTCAGCCCACAGTGCTCCCCACCGCACAGCCCCCCAGTCCCCTCACCCCCCGGCTCTCTCCGCTCTCTCCACTCACCGCCCCTCGGGCGACGTCTTCGGCCTCCATGGGCTCTGCAGGGCTGGGGGAAGAGGAGGGGCCGCGGTTAGAGGGGTGGCAGAGGGCGGCCCAGGGCGGTTACTCACAGATTCCTGGCCCAGGTGCCAAGGTGAGTAAACAGCCTCCACCCCCATCGCGGCCTCCACAGCTCAATGGGGCCTCTGTGTGGCGACAAAGAGCCCTTCAGAGGCCAGCCAGGGCAGGGAGCCCAAGGACAGGGAGCCTTGTGGGCGGGGGGGGGGGGAGCTGGAGGCCAGGAGCCTGGGTCCGTCAGAGAGCTGCGGCCGTGAGAGCCTGCGATTTCGGGTCCCCGATGGACGCGGGGCTGGGGGCTGGGTCCTGAGGAGGCAGGGCCGGCGGGCGGGCAGAGGTGGAAAGGCTAAAGGGGGGCTGGGAGGGAGGTAACTGGGGCCTGGGGGCTCTGCTCTGCCCTGTGACAGGCTTGGGGCAGGGTGCTGCCTCGGAACCCACCAGCCCTGCTTCCTGTGACAGGAAGTCACAATGGCAAATCCCCCAACCCCCAACTCCCTCCACACGAGAAAACCAAACTGTGAACCCTCCTCCCTCAGGACCAAGAGTCCTCGACCCCACTTCTTCCCCTCAGGGACCTGGCATCTTTCCGGCTTCCATCCCAGAAAACAAGGGACGGTCCTCAGAGAGCTCATCCCAAGGGGTGTCCATCTCTCTCACCCTATGTCCACCTGTCCGGTCTGTCTGTGTGTCTGCCGGCTCACCTCTCCCCAGCTGCCTCTCCACTGAATCTGCCTCATGCCTTTGACTCTCTTCTCCCTGTGTCTTCATTTTCTCTCACCTTTCCTTCAGACCTGTCTCATTTTCCCACTGTCCCTGCCTCCCCTCCGCTAGGCCCCACCCCTGCTTCTCTTGCTACCTGTCTTTCCCCTCAGCCTCTGCCTGTCTCCCCACATCTGGTTCCTGCAGCCACTGTCCCCGCACCTGTCTGCGTCACTGTCTCATTTGCTGTCTCTCGTCTCTCCCCCTCCCATCTCTCGCTGTCTCTCCCATCTTGTCTCCCTTAGAATCTCCACTTCTCCCCGCGTCTTCCCACTGACGTCTTCTGTGTCCTTAATTAGTCTGACTAATGCCACTCGAGCCCGTGTCAGGTGGGAAGGCGCTGTGGAAACAGGGGTGGGGTGGACCAGTGCGGGGGGGGTTCTCCCCACAGCCCAAAGCTATTTATATCCCTAGTCGCTGGAGACCCACCCTTCTCCCTCTTCCACAGGCCTCCTAGCACTGGGATTCTGATTATGATCCTTAAACAATGATGCTTTCTGGAGTGTCCAAATGCCATCCTATGGGTTCACCCAAGCAGGCCTCATTTTTATTCTTTTCCATAAAGTGTATTTGTTCAACATCCAAGCTTGGGTGACTTAAGATCTGAGCATTGTTAAACGTTCACATAAATAAATTTGCAAAACAAGGCAGAAAAATAATAGTAATTTATTATGAGAGCTGAACTTACATCACACTCAGTGTGCTAGGCACTGCCCTAAGTGCTTCTCACAGAGTAAATCACTGAACCCTCAAAACCGCAAGCACCCCCATGCTATTATTACTCCCATCCGAGATAGAAAAGCTTCACTGGGGACTTCCCTGGTGGTCCAGCGGTTAAGACTCCGTGCTCCCAATGCAGGGGGCCTGGGTTCGATCCCTGGTCAGGGAACCAGATCCCGCATGCTGCAACTAAGACCTGGCACAGCCAAATAAATAAATATTTAAAAAAAAAGAAAGAAAGAAAGAAAAGGAAAACCTTCACCAGGCCATCAGCTGCAACTTCTGGGCTGGAAAGCATGACCATGGACATGGAGGGTCCCTGCTCATCCCACTCAGGGGTGGAAAAGTTTGACAGAGGCAGGGAAGATTCCAAAAGGGCAAAGGTGAGGACACACACATTATCTGAGCAAATGCTTACGTGCCAGGCAGGCCCCGGAACATGCATTTGATGTGTATTATCTCTTTTTATTCCTCATCACAATGATAGGAAATAATAGTTAACAGTTAATGTACACTAAGTGCCATTAAATACGTGCCAGGAACAGTATTAATGCTTGACAGATATTAACTCAGTCCTTTCAGTGACCCTGTGAAATCAGTCTTCTTCTTATTATTATCCCCATCTTACAGAGGAGGAAACTGCAGCACAGCTCATAAGAGGCAGAGCCAGGATTCCGACCCAGGCAGTCTGGCTCCAGAATTTATGCATTTAACTCCCAGAATGTGCGGCTTTGGAGCATGGGGAATCCCCACCCCGACCTTAGGAAACTGAAATCTGAACCAAAGCTGAGACACATCAGGTTTCCCTATGGTGTCTGGGAGTCAGGGGTATGTGGGCACTGTGGCCTGGGCAGGAGTACAGATTGGACTCAGCTGCCCCACAGAGGCCTGGGGCTCAGAGAGGATTGGGGAGGGGGGTGGTTGCTTAGAAGATGGGGCGTGGTCCCACAAAGGCTAGAGAATGATGGGTCAGATGGATCTAAAGGCAACTGACAAGCCCTGGGGTCCAGCAGAGGGGGTGCTATGTGCATGGGGCTGTGGAGATGAGGGCAGGTTCAGAAGGTCCTTAAGGGTGGGGGTCCTAGAGCAAAGCGGGCATGTGTGAGGACTACATGGGTGCCTGGGTTCTCTGCAGGGCTCGGGGTCTATAAGATATTGAGTGGATGAGCCTGGTCTCCAACCTATAAGATATTGAGTGGATGAACCTCTAGGAGCCTTAAAGAACCTAAAACACTGAGTAGTCAAGGTGAGCCCTTGGAATGCATAAGGACCCAGATTCTATCTGACATATGATGGATCTACAAGGATCCTTCGATCACACAGGATCATAAGTCCTTAAGGGGAAGAAGCCAGTTTACGGGATCTCTGGAGACTTAAAAGGGGACCAGAATTCTATAGGGGAGTGTGGTGGTCCCCGAGACCCAGGATCTACAGGGCTCCGGATTCTAGCGGATGCTATTGATCCATGGAAACCCCACATTCTGTAAAGAGCCGGACCTCCATGGGGCGGGGGGGGGGCAGCAGGAACCTGGAGGGTCTGTAGGACCTTGTAATTTACATGGAGCGTGGCGGGTCTACACGAGCCCCAAATCATATGTAGGACGTGGCGGGTGTACACGGCCCCAAATCCTACAGGGAACGTGGCAATGTGCATGGTCAGGGATGCTGGGGAGGACGTGTGGAGTCAGGGTGTGACGCCCGCCGGGGGCCGCGTCCCTCACCTGCTCCGGGTCGGAGGAGAAGCACCGCTGCTGCCAGAACCGAAGCCTCCGCGCGCCGGCTCTGGGCTCCCCCACCCCCGCCTCCGAGTCGCTCTAGCCACCCCAGAGTCCACCTTTGCTTCCAGCTCCACTCCTCCCGCCAGCCGCTCTAGCCCGCTCCTGCCAGGCTCCAGCCCAGGAGACTCTACTCCTCCTGTCGGCCGCTCTAGCTCTCCACTGAGCCACGCTGGCCAGATAGGGCCGCTCTGGCCTGCCTTGGAGGGCTGGCGTTTCCGTATCTCGACTGCCCCCGTCACTCTCCTGGGCCCCGCCCCCTACCCCCTGCCCCCCGCCCCCAGGCCAGAGGTGGGGATGGTTCCAGCCCCCAGACCAGTGCTCAATACGAGAACACCGAGTCGCCCCGGCCCTTCGCCCCTAGACTGGGATCCCTACCCTATCTTTCCGCCCTAACTTGGGACCGTTTGAATTCCCAACGCTCGTACATTAATTCTCCCCGCACTGCCCCCCACCCCGCCTCACACTTTCCGCTGGGGCCGCAAAGCAAAAATCCTGGGTTTGAGCATACCTTCCCATCTGACGTGCAGTGGAACCTGGAAAAAGTAATTAACTCTCCCTGGGCCTCAGTCTTCCCATCTGTACAATGGGAAAAGATCCCCAGTTCTGTGCCCCTGCAACCCATCTCCCAGGGTATAACTCATGACCCAGAAAAAGACCTTTCCAAAAAATGCTTTCAAACGCGTTCTGCAACTTTCAGCTTCACAACGGCCTATGACCCTGTTATTGTCGTTTTTCCTTTTGGGTGGCTCTAAAGCATGCGGGGTTGGAGGACGGCGCTTAGCTGAAAGCACCTGCGAGTTCAACTCCCAACTCCACTCGGTCTCACGATGTATGTGACCTGGGACAAGTCGGTTTTACTCCCTGGGCCTCAGTTTCCCCACCTGTGCAATGGGAGTGATCATCCGTCCTCCGCCAGACAGTTGGGAAGCCTTGACCCCCGGCTCGCAGCCCTCATCTCACCTACTGGGCACTGAACAAGTATTAGTTCTCCTCTCTTTGTCCCCTTTGACAGATGGAAAAACTGAGGCCCAGGGAGGGGCGCCTGCTGGCTCAGCGGGGCCGGGAGGAGGCCCCTTCACTGCCGGCAGCGCCCAGCCCCCTCCCTCCTCCTCCCCACTTCCCCTAGCAGCCGAGGGGAGAGAGGCCGGGCGGGGCCAGGGACGGTGTACCTGGTGTCCACGCGGGGAGGTGACCGGCGGGGCGCCCGAGGTCGGGCTCGGCGATCCCGGGCCCGGTGTCCCGGCTCCCGCTTCCTGGCTCTGGCGGGGCAGGAAGTTGGGGCGTTTTTCCGGAGGCCCCCGCCCCGCCGCCCCTCCCCGCTTCCTGCCCGCGCCCCGGGCCCGCCCGGCACCTCCGCCTCCTTCCCCTTCTCGCCGCCAGCCCCGCCCCTCCTTTCCCCGCTCCGCCCGGGACCCGCCCGACCTCTGCCGGCTTAGTCCGCCTGCCCGTCCGCGGGGCGCGGGTTTCACCTTTCTCATATATGTCTGGCGTCGGCCATCACCTCCCTGGCGAGGCGGGGGGCCCTGCGTCCGCCTCAGTCCGCGCAGCAGCCGCCCCTGCTTTCCGTCTCTGTGTGTCTCTTGGTCTTCCTCTCTTTTTTTTTTGCCTCTGTGTGTGTCTGTCCGTGTTCCTCTCTTTGTGTCTGTCTCTCTTTTTCCGTTGAGGTCTTTCCCTCCCGCTCCCAGGCCCCTGCTTCTTCCCGTTGTCTTTTCAACTCTTTGTCACTTTCTTCCTCAGAGCCTTCTCTCCCCATCTCTGGGTCTGGATCTTTCTGCATCGCCATCAGTCATTTCCCCAACTGTTGCTTACCCTAGAGTCTCAAGGGTCAGCCTCTCGATGTCCATTTTTCTATGGACCCTTCTTTCCTTCCCGTCTCTTCCTGCTGTCTCTCTGTCTCTCTCTGATGCCCTTTCTCCTCAGTGTCTTTCAATTCACTTGCTCTGTCTCTCCATCATTATCCTTGTCTCGATTTCCCTCCCCTGTCTAGCTCAGAAACTCTATCTCTGTCCCTCTCTGTCAACCGCCTCCGGATTTCCCCACCATCCCCAGTTTAGGGCCACAGACTCTCCAAATCCCGTTTCTACAAGTCCACTCCCAGAGAACAGGTGTGGCCATGGTCAGAATTTGGTACCAGTCTCACCAGACAGTCCACTGTGTCTTTGGGACTTAAATACGCATAAATGAATATGGTTACCTGGGTCCCCTCTGTGTCCCCCTCTGCTCAGGCACATGGCCTGGGTTGGGGACCTTCCCAAGACACTTCCTGGTTCTTCCAGGGGACAGCCAAGACTGGCTACCTGGTCCCAGGTGTGGGGAGTGGTCAGGAGCTGGGGGAGGAGGGGGCTGAGGTCCTGGACCTCTGGGCCCCAGAGGAGGGGGGGGAGTGGTCCCCATGAGATCCGAGACTCCTGCGAAGGTCTGCAGTTGGGAAGGATTTATTATCACTAAGTGGCCATGACAGAGCAGGGAGGGGGGAGGTGACACTAATGAGGCTGCTACAATCAGCTCCCCTAGAAGCAGCGACTAAGGGCTCATTACCCGCTGGATGGGGGGGAGCCTGGGAAAGGCAGTAAGGGGAGGATTGAGTTAGGGTGTGGGGAGGGGATGAGGACGGTCTAGAGGGAAGAAGAGTGGCCACTCCCAAGGGGGAAGTTGAGTCAGGATACTCCCAGGAAAGATTGTGAAAAGAGAGCGGGTCCCAAGGAAGTGGGGTGAGACACGGTTTGGGTGCCCAGCTGGGGGGGCAGCCCGGCTGGGTCACGGCTTCTCTAGCTGAACGTCTCCGATGTGGAGGCTACCCACATCCTGGTAGGTGCCCTGGAGGCCCCGGGAGATGTCCTCATACATGGAGCAGTCATCGAGGTTCAGGCCCTGGGGTGGAAACGGGGTGGTGAGCCTCAGGGCCCGGACGCCTGGGTCCCTGCTTCCCGGCCAACCTCAGGGAGGAACCCCGTAAGAGCCCCGCCCACAGACACGCACCTGTCCCCACCTTCCACTCACCTCATAAAGATTTTCATCTTCATAGTCATCCTGGACATCTGCCCCGAATTTCATGTTCTGCCACCGTTTCTGTTGGGGAATTGGGAGCCTCCGTGAATGGGGGAGAGAATGTGTTTTCAGACCCTCATGGAGGCCAGGAGGTGCTTTACCAGAAAGGGTAAGGGACATGCCCAGAGCCACATGTCCTGTAAATGGCAGGTCTCTCTGGGTCCAAGCCAGTGCCCTTTGGGCTGTCGCCACTGCCTGTTCTTCTCCACGAATAACAACAACAATAATAGTAAATGGCTGTAGTTGCCCCGCGCCCTAAAGAGAGACTGGTGCTGGCCAGAGACTCTGGGAGGACACCAGCCCCCATCTTCCCTGGCCTTGGCTACATCTGGAGGCGACAGCACTCCTGGGTAGACGGGGAGAGTTGGACATCTCTGTGGGGGGCGGGGAATGTGAGGACACCCCTGGGGGGAGACTGAGCCAGGACGCCCCTCCGGGCCCAGCGCCATGTAAAATGCTTTCCTTATATTAAATTCCTGACCCCCCTCACAGCCCCTATGGGGGGGGGGCTGCCATTCTGTCAAGTTTTAGGCGGGACCCTGGTCCCCGGCGTGGCTCACCCTGAACAGCAGCAGCGTCCCAGGCACCACGGCGCAGATGAGTAGGATGATGCCCTCGGCTGTGATAATGTTGTTCTTGGTGCCCTCGCCCATGTCCAGGAAGGGCCTGGGGAGTGGCTCTGTGAGGAGGGAGTGCCGCTCAGAGCCCAGCGCCTCGAGTCCTCCCCTCGCCTCCCGGCCACACTCGCATCGAGGCCCAAGACCACTGAAGTCCCCACCTTGCAGGTGAGAAAATCAATCAGCCACCGTGTGTGAGCCGGGGAGTGAGGATGCCCGAGATGCAGGAGCTCAGGCACTGGCTCCACCCCCCCCCCACCACCACCCCCTGCCCCGGCCCCTGTCACAGGTGAGGAAGCCAGCGGCCCTAGCGGTGGAGTGGTGTGCGCTCACCACGCACGCGCACGCGGAGGTATGGCCCCAGCTGTGGGGAGCTGTGCACTCACCACGCACGCGGAGGTAGGTCCCACAGGAGCGCTGGACCTTCTGGCCTTCCTTGACCTGGCACCTGTACATGCCCCTGTGGCTCTTGGTCACCTGCTGGATGACCAGCTCTCCCTTGGGGCCCGGGCTTGAGAGCTCCATCATCGGGGGCCACGTGGAGTTGCCCTGGAGGATGCGCCACCATGTGATGTTGGGGTTGCTGCCGTTGTGTCTGCACAGGAGGCGGACCTCGTCCCCAATGCTCACCGTCACCGATGGTGGGCCCCAGTCCACCCACAGGGCCTGGCACCTGGGGCCTGCGGAGAGGCAAATGCGTGAGGGACCGTGAATGGAGACACAGGCCCAGCCCGGCCCCTGCTTCTACAGCGCTCCTGGCTGTGTGTGTGCATGTGTGAGTGGCGGGGGTGTGTGCAGAAGAGTGTGAGTGACACACTGCTGGGGGGTCCCCACTCGCCTCTCCAGAGCCACCTCCTGCCACCCTGTCCGTACCTGCTCCGAGCTTCGGCCCCACTGAGCTCACTGGCACTTGGATAGTCGGGTCCCCAGTGCTAGCAGTGCCCCCCAGGCAGCTCCTTCTAGAATCAGTTTGGGCATCACCTCCTCCTGCAGGCCTTCCTAGATTATTTTCTCACCCCAGCCCCAGCCTGGCCACACACCTGGCGCTTTATATATTGTGTATAACTGTCACAGAACCCTTAGACGTCGGTTCTCTCATTATCCCATTTTACAAGTGTGACAGCTGAGGCCCAGGGCGGCAGGAGTGGCTCAGGGGTTCGAACCCAGGCCCCCTGGCCCTGGGCCGCTTCCTGCCGGTTTGTGAGTCTGTCCTGCCCTGTGACCCTGGGCCTGCCCCTTGTCCTCCGTTTGCGTAACTTTGTGTGTGTCAAGCTGGGTGCCAGGGGTGAGTTCAGTGTTTGGGCTGGGCTGGGCGTTAGGGGAGGGCCTCAGCTAGGTGGTTGGCGGGAGGGGGCTGGGTGGCCCAGGCTGGGGAAGCCCCAGTTCTTGTGCCACTATCCCCCCCCTCCGCCCCCTCGCTGCCCTCGGGCCAGTCCACATGGCTGTCTGTGGCGGGAGGAGGAGAGAGGTGGCGGCAGAGGCAGCAACCTGAGGGTCACGGACTCCAAACTCAGCTCCCAGTGGAAATTTGGGGTGACTGGCCACCTCTCTAAACTCCGTCAAACGGGGTGCTCACAGCCCTGCCAGCTGGCCTTGCGTGAGAGAGGAAGGGGGAAGGTCACCGGCTCCCCCAGCACTGAGAAGGGGTTCCCTACCTAGGGGATGGTGACCGGGATTCAAGGCAGAGAAGGAGAAAAGCTTTTTCTCCCCTGAAACTGAGCACTACCCACAGTCCCCTCCCTGCCCCCAGCTCTGGAGCTCAGTCAAGGGCAGCCTTAGTTCCTTATTTTGATCTGGGGGGACGAGGGGGTGCGGAAGGTGTCTCTCGCCCTGCCTCCCCCATGGGGGATGCCCCTTCAATTTCGCTGAGCCCCCCTCCAGCCTCCCGTTGGCCTGCTTGGGACGGTCAAGCAGATGCAGTTTCTACGGGGTCTTTTCTAGACCCCTCCTGCCAGCTCCTCTCCCGTCCCCACTGCCTGGGCCTTCTCAACAGTCTCCCAGTTCCCCCCCCCACCTGCCCCCAGCACCTGCCTGTTGACCACGTACCCATGCTAGCAGCGAAGATCAAGAGGAGAAAGATGGTGGCATGCGGGGTTTGGCGGGCTCGGGGACCCCCAGGCATCTTCTCCCAGTGGGTTGTTTTGTCTGGGTAGCAGCGGCCCTGGGGTACCAGATCCCACCTCGGCCGAGCCCCAAACCCCGCCCCACTTCCTGCCCAGCCCTTCGGAGATGGGCTCCACTGGCCCCGCTGCTGGGTCCTTTGGTTGTCAGGTTGGGGGCAGCCCCTGCCGGGAGGCTTCAGGCCGTGAGTGGGGAGGAACTGCTCCCTGCACCTGTGGCCGCCACAACTCCCCCGAGAGGAGGCTGCTTGGGTGGGGGAAGAGGTTGGTTTAAGGCCTGGCTCGTCACTGCAAAGGAAGCCCGAGGGAGCCAGAGTTCGGGGTGCCTGCTGCGCACAGGTGGTCAGGGGACGCGGGTGGCTCCGAGCCTGGTCTTTCCTCTCACTGGCCTTGGGCAAAACTTGTCCCCTCTCTGAGCCTCCGTGTCCTCCCTCCTTGGGGTTGGAAAAGAGGATTTAAAGAGGTTGTGCATGCACAGCACTGAACACAGGGCCTGGCACGTAGTAGGTGCTCAGTAAATGTTAGTTACTATTAATGCTCATGAGGAATACATGAGGCAGGCCCACCAGCTCCGTGACTAGGTGGTGGCTTCCCTTTCCAAGATTTGGCATTTTTAATTCAAGAGATAAGGATAAAAATATCTCCCTGATGTTGTGACATAAGTGGATGTTCCCGACACCCAAAGGGCCACGATGGGCTCTTTCTTGGTGTTCTTTCATTTTAGCCTCTCCACAAGTGGGCAAGGTAGGCCAGCCCCCCATTTTACAGTGGAGGAAGCTGAGGCCATCACAGAGAGGGAACACCATCACTGTTACTTGCCCAGTTTGTACAGTCTGGTGGTGGAGCAGGGATTCCAAGTCACTTATGTGTGACCAGCTTCCTTTGAGCATTATTGTAGGTCAAGTGGGAGGAAAATGAGGCCTGAGGGGTGGGGGGGTGGGGGAATGACATGAGGTTGTTTAGATGTTTGTGAGCAGTTAGGGGACCATCTCATACATGCGCGCGCACACACACATAAGGAGACACCATGAAAAACTTCATGGCAGGGAGATTTTTGGTAGCAAAAACTGGGAAACAGACGAAAAGCCCATTTACAGGAGAAGGGATGCATAACTTGAGGTATAGTCAGTCAATGGAGTAGCACACAGCAGAAGAGGCCGAGCTTTGCTTGTCAACATGGCTGCATCTCAGAAACAACAAGAAAATGAGAAGAAATGTACTATGACAGGATCCGGCTGGCTTGTTTTCAAAAGGCAAAACAACAGCGTGTGCTGTTTGGGACACATGTGTCTACAGTAAAGGTGTAAACGCATGCAGGGGAGTGATACCCCACTCCCGAGAGGGGTTACCTCTGGGGGAAGCAAGGAGGTTGCGACTGGGAAGGGTACACAGAGGGCTTTGTCTGTCTTAGTTTTATGCCTTGCTTTACTTTTTAAGCTGGGTGGTGGGTTCATGGGTCTTATCTATTTATTTATTTTTGGCTGCGCGGGGTCTTCGTTGCTGTGCGCGGGCTGTCTGTAGTTGCGGCGAGCAGGGGCTACTCTTCGTTGCGGCGCACGGGCTTCTCATTGCGGTGGCTTCTCTTGTTGCGGAGCACGGGCTCTAGGCACGCGGGCTTCAGTAGTTGTGGCTCGTGGGCTCGAGAGCACAGGCTCAGTAGTTGTGGTGCATGGGCTTAGTTGCTCCATGGCACGTGGGATCTTCCCGGACCAGGGCTCGAACTCGTGTCCCCTGCATTGGCAGGTGGATTCTTAACCACTGCGCCACCAGGGAAGTCCCATGGGTCTTTGTTACACTATTATGTATATATACTGTTTTGCATGCTTGAAGTATTTTGTTTTTTTAAAAAAAGGTGCAACTGTCACCCACACAGAAGAACATGGGCCTCAAGAGTTCACACCTCCTGGGTTTGAATCTCAGCTCTGGTCATCTGAGCCTCAGTTTCTCTTCCTGTAATCTGGGCATAACCTCCCTACCTGTGAGCCTGTAACAATATCAGTGTGCTTAGCACAGTTCCTAGGACACAGTTCCTCTTCTCTGGCCCTCGGGCCTTCCCTCCTTCCCTCCAGGGACCCAGGTGTTCTGTTGGGTCCCTCTCTGTACAGCAGGTCATTAGCCCCTCTGTACTAAAGTTCTTCCTACAACCCCCATGTAGGAAGAAGTCTGGATCCAGACGCTGCAGCCCTTAGGAATTCACCTCCTTCAGCATCCTTCCTGGCTGAGCCGGTTTCCAGGCCCTCGACTGCCTCCCAGTGGCTGAAGCCGCCGCATTGTAGGCCCTCTCAGGCTCGCTGGCCTGTCTGGGCACCTCCACCTCCCGCTTACCCAGCACCCTGGTATCTGGCACTGTGTGAGCAAACCAGACGCTTGGCATTGCATTCCCAGGACGACTCTGGGAAATATCTTCATCCTCAATCAGCAAAAGAGGAAACTTAGGCCCCAAACAAGGACTGGCTGAAGGCCATGCCCAGGAGTGTAACCCTTTGGGCCTAATTTTCCCTTCTAAGGGACAGTGCCCTGCAGTGGCTACAGCCCGGGTCCAAATGCTGGCTTTGCCACCTCCTGGCTGTGGGACATCAGGCAAATTACCCAACCTGTGACCGATCGTCCCCATCTCCAAACTGCGCCTTTTGGTACCTATTTCAGAGTATTAAGTGATATATTTATAAAGCACCTTGCACGTGGCAGGCTCTAGTCCAGTGTTTATTCAGATCAGATCTTCCAGTCCTGACAACTTCCAGGCTGGGGGAAACGACACCTCCATCCCCCACTGGGTGCAGGGGACTCTTTGGTTTGATACTTTCCATTTTGGACATCTCGGTGCATCAGGTGTGCCTTTGAGCCAAGACTCGGCATCTCCCCGAATCCCTCAGGTAGGGGTAAGCAGCTTTACGGGCAGGAGCACAAGGCCGAGGGTAAGTTTGCTCAAGGGCGCACAGAATTTTGGGCAGTGTTGGAATTTGAACCCAAGTCATTGGGAGTTCAAAGCCAGGCTTGGCACTGGAAGGAAATGGCTTTGATCTGAGGAGTAACTTGGGATGGGGGAACCTCAGGGGTCTTGGCCTAGCCAGCTCAGGCCCAGCATCTTAGTTTTCCCCAAATGGGAGGTGGGCCAGGTCTCAAAGCGTGAAGGGGACCCTTCCAAAGCTTAGCACCTGCCTACTGGAAGCCCTTTGCACCTCCCACCTGGACCAGGAGACCAATCACAGGTGGGGCTCCCGTCCCATTAGTGCAAAGAGCCAATCAGCATGCAGAACTGTGGTGGGGGGCGACACCAGGAAGGCCCTGGGAACTTGGCCTCTATGCAGGGGCCATGCCCCTCCCTCTGGGAACTAGCAGCCCCCTGCCCGCTGGGTCCCTGCTGCAGCTTCAGCACTGCATCCCAATTCTTGGGGCAGGTACAGCTAGCTCCATCTTACAGCAGGGCCCAGGCCAGAGATCCCCAAAGTGAAGGCTCCCGTGTAGGTCAGGAAAAGGACGTGTATACTAGGCAGGTCACCTTGGGCTGGAAGCACACGAAGGACCGCCCCGAGTGACGGCTTTCCTTGTCCACTTCCTTCCAGAGAAGCAGCACCTGAGCCCCAGGGCCCTCCTGTTTTGTTCCAGCAGGGTCCAAGGCTCCACGTGGGGCCACTGCTTGAACTTTCCGTTTCTTTTTCTGAGACCCGCAAAGGCAAGGTGTGGGAGAGGAGCAAGGGCCCCCTGGGTCTTGCACCACCGTCTCGCCCACTTGGGGCAGAACCGTGTGAACCTGGAAGGCCAGGCCTCAGGTTTCCGAGGCTGTTGAGTACCACAGCCATCCAGGAAAGGCCCTGGGCCCCCTCTTTCTCAAGGGAAGGGAAGTGCAGTGCAGCACTCCTTCCTCTTGCCCGGTCACCCCCCAATCAAGAGACCCAGACCAGGACTACGAACGAGGCAGTTTATTAACCCAGCATCGTTTGTTCTAATGCTTCTTGTTGGCAGCTGCCACCTGTGGAAAAGATGGACAAACAGTTAAGATCAGTTGTGGGGTCTGTGTTCAAGCACGTCACAGTAGCTCCCCAGTAGCTATGGGGTGCCAGGCACCCTGATTCGTGGTTTACATGTATTCATCTCATCCGATCCTCACAATATTGGGTATCCTCCTTTACAGGATAGAACTGGGACTCTCAAGGAAAGAGAGCGTTGTCGTGTGTTTCCAACATCTGCCCATCACTCCACACTGCTGTTTGTGCCAGGCCCTGCTCTGCCCTGAAGAGCCACCTTCTCACTCCAGGCCACCCCCAATCCCCAGAGGGCTGACACCTCCGTTCTCTTCTAACACTTAAATGACTCAACAGTCCAAGACTCCCAGGAGGCCTGAGTCAAGAGGTCATGCCAGACCCCGGGGGCCTCTGTTGCCGTAGCTCATGGAATCCTCACCACCTCCCTCCGAGGCAGCCAAAAGCAGATCTCTCTACAGGCGGGGAGCCTGGCTCCAGGTGAAGGGACTCTGGCCCAGGGTGTCTACAGTCAGTCAGCATCTGGATGGAGACCTGGGTTCTCAGGCACCCCAACACTCAGTAAGCATGAAGACTAAGGAAGAAAACACTGCAGCCGGGATCAGAAGGCTGACCAGGAAGAGGGAGTCGCGTGTGCGGAGCGTGCCCTGCAGAAGCCAGCCCGGCGAGCCGCACCCTGGGCCTCCCTTCACCCAGGCACCTGCATTTTCAACCAGCCCCCACAGGAAGTCTGTCAGAAACGTTCTTTCTCCTGCACCCTCCTCCCCTGGGCTGTGCCCCTCCAGGGGAGGAAACTCCCATTTGACAAAACCCAGGCTCCAGAAACACCCAGGCGGTGACTGAGGTACCCAGCCCTCACCTGTCCAGCGATTCTGTCCAGATCTCTCTGTCCCTGAGGTGTTAGTTTGCGGCCCCTGTGGGAGAGAAGGGTCATATAGCCCCAGGTGAGTGCAGGCTCCCACCAACGTCCCTGATCCCTGCCAGGCCTCTCCTGGACACGAGCCAGGCTTTCCAAGAAGGCACAGGACCACATGACACCAGCCAAGTCGCACTGAGGTCCCTAGTCGGCTGCATTCCAACAAGCTGGAGGCTGGAGTGGGAGCTCCCCTGGGAGCTGATGGGGTGCCGTTTGTGCAAGCATTAGATCAAAAGCCCCGAAAAATCAATTGGGAAAAGCTAACGAGCAGGATAATGAAAGCGGACAGTCGCTAAATTACCTTCCTGGAGCCTGGAGTAGTTAGCCAGAGAGGTCGGGGGGAGGCCCCGCGCTGTGCACTATTCTGAAGAACCCCCTGCCTGGCTGGGGGGCAGGTGCACCCCCCCCCCACTTACCCATCTTGGTCCTTTTCCACCATTTTCAGCCCCTCCAGGGCCTGGAGGACCCGCCGGGCCACGCTCTTGGAGCCTCTGCTGAAGTGGCTGGGCATGACACCATTCCTCTGACGCCCCCCGTAGATCTTGGTCATGGAACCAACCCCAGCGCCGCCCCGGAGGTACAGATGCCGTGCTGTGGAAGCTGGGTGGGAGGCAAGGGAGACTTGAGAACCCTTCTCAGGCAGAGAAGACGCTTCTCCACAGCTGAGGCAGCCTTAGGAAAGGGCCTTGCTCAAGGTCACAAATCTAGTTGTGTGCGGCAGCAGATTCTCACCTCACCGTTTTACGGTCAGGGAAACTGAAACGTGAGAATGCACGCCAAGCCCCTGTACCTGACCACCCCCCAGTTCAGGAGACTGGCGCGCACAGGTAGTGGAGGGACTGCCATAGCCACGTGACCAGGCAGGCAACCCGCCCCCCCCCCCCCCCAGGGACTTGCTTAGCTGTTAGTGCCCAGCTGCGCTGCGAGGTGGACCTGAGGTTCTGTGGGGAGAGTCTAGCAAATGTTTAAGCCGTGACTGTCCCCCTTCATCTGCCTGGGAGCTCTGAAGGGCAGCAGAGCTGGAGAAGAGACCTACTGATCCTCCCACACCCCAGCGCTGGAGAGCTTAGGTAACAGTGGTAGCAGAGCTGACATCCTATGCAGCGGATGTTCCCAACCTGGAAGGTGCGTCACCCACTCTGTGGACTGGGATTCTGGACCCTTGACGGGCTTGGGCAAGTCCCTCACCCACCCTGGCCAGCCTCCTTGGAAATCCTCTTCTGTTCAACTGGAACACGTGCCTGCCAGGCCCTATGCCATCTGCTTTTCACTCTCTCAAGTGAGGCGGTAACATGGCCTTAGCAGCCCGCCCGATACTGTGGCCTTGGCAAGTCACCTATCCTCCTCACCTGAGAACCGGGACAAAAAGTACCTCATTGAGCGCTACTGTGAAGATGCCATGAACGCGTCAGGTGCTACTTTCCTGTATGGAAAAGGTTAAACTCCACAGAGTACTCCTGGGCTCACGCCACAAGCTCCGTAGGGACAGCCCCTCCAGAAGGTTCTGCTCTTCTACCTCAGGGGGCCACTGAGCTTTGAAGAACTGGGGCCCAGACGCTGGCCATCACACAGCCCTGCCTGGCTGAAAGCTCAAAGGTAGGGATTCAGATCACCCCAGAGACCAGCACGTTAGATTCCCCTTAGTCCTGAAGATGAACGGGGGAGCCGAGGACTCGTTCCTTCAATAATGACTTGCGCCAAGAGTCCCGGGGCGATGGGCCATCTCCATGACCCGCCAGTGTCCTGAGCTGGGGGGAGGGGGAAGTGGCCAGGTGAGGTAGGCTCCTCCTTCCCTCCAGCTGCCCCTCCCAGAGCAGTTCCTACGCACAACTTGTTCTCAGCCTCTCTCCTGCCCTCTAAGACCGTCTCCAGATACAGCCACAGGCTTCAGGGGCCAACAGTGCAGCACAAACCATGGCCACTTCTCCAGGACCACTGTGCAGCCTCTCCCTGATACCACTGCCTTTGTCCTCCGCTCACTTTAAAACCACTCTCCTTGGTTCTTTTCGTCCTCACCCCACCCCCCAGGTCTGGGATCTGACCCTCTTCCAGGCACCAAGCAGCCCACCCACTGCCAGGATCAAGAGTCACCTGTTACAAGCCACCCCCCCGCAATCTTTCTGCCAGGTGTGACCTCACGGAAAACTCGCCTTGAAGACCAGTGCAAATGCCCAACGGCTACGGCCACCCCCCCTGCACCTGTCTGGTCACGCCCTGGCTCTAGGTGGAGATCTGCTCTCCCACTTGGGCTGCGGAAGTAAGAGCCTTACGAAGGGGCTGAGATGAACACTCCTAATTTCACGAACGCCTGGAAGAGGCTGCACACTATAAATGAATCTTGCTGAACCAGGACCAGCGCTCAGCCCAATCTCAGCACGGAAAGGGGCGGGCTGTCTGGTACATGGGGTCTGAACCCCAACACTGCTCCCTGTGAGCTGCGACAGAGTCCACCCCCTTCAAGTGGTCTGCGCCATGGTACTAAGGGGAACAACTTACTTCAACCCTGAGCAGTGACTGGCAAGGAACAAACTCCAATAAAGCTCAACCTTAGTTTCTCCCAGGGGGAGCTTCACGTCTTTCTTAATGACGCATAAAATTATCTGGTGCGGGAGAATTCCCTGGTGGTCCAGTGGTTAGGGCTCTACCCTTTCACTGCAGGGGCCTGGGTTCAATCCCTGGTTGGGGAACTAAGATCTTGCAAGCTGAGCAGCACGACACACACACACACACAGACACAGACACACCACTCAGGCGCCCCAATCCCACAGCTGCTCACTCACCGCTGGACACCTACTGAGACACACACTGTGTTCTTATCCTTACCTCCCCAAGCAGACCCTTCTGAGAACTGAGGTCAAGAAGCCTGTCTAGGGCCACACTGCACCACTCCCTTTCAAAGCCCTGCAGTGGTCCCCCCTTGACACTGCTCCTCCCCCTAGAGCACTCTCCCCACTCCCCTGAAACAGGCTCTACCTCTACACCTCACCCCTCACACACACTGCCCCCTACACCACTGCCTGGTGAGTGCTCACCCCTACAGCTCTGCAGCTCTTGCGGACCACCCTCAAGGCCCTGCCATCTACCTCTGCCCTCTGTATCCCCCATACCTGAGGTCAATAGCTGTCCACACCGTGCTGGCTCTTACGTCTCCAGCATTTGACCCCCACTGCCCTGTTGCCCTCACTGCCAGAGCTCAGCCTCCCAGGACAGGTCGCTATCCCACTGTGCTTCAGCCCCAAACCCCTGAGGGGGCCCACGATCCAGAGGAGGAAAAGCAAATACGGCAGACTGTGGTTTTGGAGTCAGCCTGCCACACCCTCCCACGGCCGTCACAGGTCTGTATCTCACTTTTCTCCTGGGTAAATGACTATCTCCTATGACTCCACCTGTCCAGAGTATGGACTGACCAAACTAAGTGGGAGCACTCTCGACTCCAACAGAGGTCGGCAGACTTTTCCTGTAAAGGGTCGGAGAGTAGACCATGTAGCCTGTGGCATCGGCAACGCTTGCCTGTCATGATTTTATACAAACAGACATGGCTGTGCCCCAACAATGCGCACACAACACACCCTGGTCTAGAACCCTTACACTGTGCCACTAGGGCAGCCGGGGAACTGAAGTCAAAAGCGAGCATTGGAAATGCCAAGGGAGAGCAGCAGGGCAGGCAGAGGACGCACACCCAGCGTGATGTGTTGGCGAAGGCGCGCAGTGGGCAGAAAGGGGCCGCAGCAACTGTAGAGACGGCCAGCAGGCTCAGCTCGGTGTGTGTTACCCAGGGTCCTTTCCCCATTTCCCCTTAATCTCTCCCCACCTAGAAAAATAAAGTACAAAACGCTGCCAAGGGGACAGAGCTGCCCCCACCTCCAATCACGACAAGAGTCGGGTAGACTGTGGCATCAGCAGCTGGCAGACCACAAGCATGTTAACCTCCCTGACATCAACTGCAAATCGGGAAGTTTTTGTTAGGTACAGGTTATACAAAATATGCGTATTCACCTGATCAAACGGGAAAAGCTATGAGATTCTTTCTCCTCATCTTAGATCCAAAGTTGCCTTGCTTGACCTATCGGCTCTTGGGGCATCACCAAAGAGCAGTCAGGACCAGGCACGCCTTGCTTCCCAAGATGGGTGGATGACAGAGGTAGTGGTGGTCTCGTCCAGGCCCCGTCACCACTGATTGTGCGCCCAGGGAGGTCAAGTCAGCTCCCCTTCACCAGATCCATTTTTCTACCCAGATATGCTGCCCATCCCACTCATCTCAGACTTGACCTTTTAGTCCTCAGGGGTCAGAGACTGTGGCTGAGCATGCTGGCCCCTACGCCCAGTCTAGGGCCTGAAAGATTGGCCCACCATCTACAAAATACTTCATGCTCCGAGGTGCTGGGCACCTTATACCAAGGCCAACTCTTCTCAAGGTCATTCTGGAGTTTTGTCCAAACTCTGCTTCCCACCTACAGACAAGCTCTGGTCAGGACAGAGCCCCTTCACACAGGATGGCTGAAGACAGGAGAGGCCGAGAGCCTTTAGTGAAGGCCCTGTGCAGAGGCTGCCACCTTGGCACAATCCAGCCTTGAACTCCATCCCCTACTCCCAAGGTAAGCCTCCGTGGGGGTGACTGGAGAAACTTGAAACATTAAAGACAGATGAGGCAACACTAGCACTAGGACTATGCAATCAGGGGCTACACTTAAAATCAGTCCTTCAGGGGCTTCCCTGGTGGCACAGTGGTTGAGAGTCTGCCTGTCGATGCAGGGGACACGGGTTCGTGCCCCGGTCCAGGAAGATGCCACATGCCGCGGAGCGGCTGGGCCCGTGAGCCATGGCCGCTGAGCCTGCGCGTCCGGAGCCCGTGCTCCGCAACACGAGAGGCCACGGCAGTGAGAGGCCCCCGTACCGCAAAAAAAAAAATCAGTCCTTCAAAATCATTACTAAAGAATTAATAAGATAAGAAAAGGGACCAGTACGGGGTGACCATAAGGTTTTCTTCAGGGCACTTGAGGCTTGCCAAGATCTAGAGCAACGAGTGACCTGATCAGATCTCCAGCCCCTTAGTTAC
The DNA here is from genome assembly GCF_963455315.2 of Globicephala melas. Classification (NCBI taxonomy): domain Eukaryota; kingdom Metazoa; phylum Chordata; class Mammalia; order Artiodactyla; family Delphinidae; genus Globicephala; species Globicephala melas. The sequence continues at coordinate 11,340,046 of NC_083332.1, read as the reverse complement.
GAACAACTCATTTAACAAGACAGTCTAGTGTGACGATCTGAACAATAAAACAGACCCATAAGCATTAAAAGGACAATGCCTCTCTCTAAAATGAACCACCTCCAGGCAAAATACGAACACTCTACTCATTTGTCCCTGGGTCCCCCACAAGACTCAGAGAAAAGCACAGGTCCTCACGTGAATCTCTTACAAATGAAGAAACAGATTCAGCGTACAAAATAATTGAATGTCACAAAAAACATGCAGTGATAAAGTCAAAGATTTCTCTCTTGTTATTTCTGGGGGCAAGTAAGAGCTCACAAAGGGGACACCCAGCCCCCCACGCCCCAGCCAAAGGCCCCAGTTCCTCACCAGCTCGTGTGTAGAACCAATTCTCATCATAGGGAGCGAGCTCTTTATGCTTGGCCAGCTTGACAGTGTCCACCCATTCAGGGACTTTCAGCTTCCCGGACCTGGGACCAAGACAGCGAGAAAGGCACAATTCAGGAGTCTCCACAAACTCCATCCCAATTCGCTCCCCTCAACACAACTGTAGATCAAGAAGAGCCCAATGTGTCCCAAAATACAAAGAGACTGAAACTCAAACACAACTCAGGCCTCATGTAGAAAGGATGGATCCCACAGAGACCTCCAACAAGCCTCCCCAGACTGAAAGCCTGCGGGCGCTGAGGGATCAGGCAAAGGCGACAGCCTCCACCCACTCGGACCGCAATCCCCACACTCACTTTTTGAGGAAGGCTGCCAGAGCTCTGACGAACTCCTGCTGGTTCACGTCCTTTACAGTAACTCCAGGCATCTGCGGGAAAAATCGAGCATGTGAACACAGGATTGATGGAGACGACTGACAAGGGTCGGGGGCCAGCCCCAACGCGATCTAAACCGTCGCACTCTCCTTACTTCCGAAGGCCCTACTTCAATTCCCCGCTTTAAAGACCCCTGCGCCTGTGGGTCCTACAGAACTCACTGACGCCCATGGTCTCTCCGGGTCGCACGAACACTACCTGCCCCCGTTTGTGAAGACGCTGTATGACCCCAACCCCTGATTCTGGGGTCCCCCGCACTCCCCGCTGCCCACCAAGCCCAGCCTCGGTTCCCGGAGAGCGCGAACCAGACATGCCCGGGCCTGCAGCTCGCACGTGGCCTCAACTCCAGGGGGCGGGGCGGCCTCGCGCGAGTACCCCGGAGCTCCCAGGCACACGCTCCGGGATCGCGAATCGGGCCCCGACACCCCGCACCCGATTCGGACCGGAGCACTCAGCTTACCGTGCGGCCTCCAAGCTGCCAGTCAGGGAAAAGGGAGCAACGGGGTTTCCCGGGCGCACAAGTCGGGCGTTGGTTATCGCGAGAGTTCCGAGAACTCGCGAGAACGGGGTTAGGAAAAAAGCGGCCGCGCCTCTCTCAGGGCAAATGTGGCTTCCCCTCCGTGAACGTGGGAGGGTGTGGCGTGAGGGCGGAGGCTTGTTTCCTCCCCGCCCTTCCTTCTGCAGCTTGAGGAGCTCTCGTCTTGAGTTGGAGGGAATCTAGCTTCGTTTGCGTTGATCATGCATGGAACAAACAGCGGCGGAGACTGTATCTCCTGGCGGAAGTTATGGGTGGGCAGGAAATAAAGAGACCTGGCTACTCCTGGCGCCACCAGCGGGACGACCACTTTTCCGGGTGGAAGTGGCTTTTCTGGCCGGAAGTGGGGCTAGTAAGGGCGGAACTGTGACCGGGAGAGCAGGGGAAGGGCAGCGAAGAAATGTGGCCACCACCTACCCTTCCTCAACCAGCAGTACTCGCGAGAGCGGAAGGGGACGGAAGCCGCACCCTTCTTAGGGCGGAAATTGCTTCACCACAGCCCAGGAGAGCGGAGTGGGAATGAAGCAGTGGAGGCGGGGAGCAGATAAGGTCAGGGGCAAAGGGACAGAGGCGGGACCTTCCGAGAAGCTCAGCTCTGCCTCCTAGCGCCTGAGTCTCTTCGCAGTTAGTGCACACATATTAATTCTATCAACAAATACTTTTTGTGTGCCTACTCTGTGCAAGGCACAGGTAAACATTATGTAGTATTACGTGCATTATCTAGTTTAATCCTTCTAAGGTCCAACACCCAAGAACACAAAGAACACACCTGTGGTTTGATAAAGTTGCTAACTTGCTGCAAGGAGAAAACATTTTTTTTTTTTTTTTGCTGTGCGCGGGCCTCTCACTGTTGTGGCCTCTCCCGTTGTGGAGCACAGGCCCCGGACGCACAAGCTCAGCGGCCATGGCTCACGGGCCCAGCCGCTCCGCGGCATGTGGGATCTTCCCGGACTGGGGCACAGAACCCGTATCCCCTGCATCGGCAGGCGGACTCTCAACCACTCCGCCACCAGGGAAGCCCAAGAAGCAAGCATTTAATGTGAATCCTAATGTAAACCATACTGTGTCAGTGTAGATTCAGCCGGTGTAACAAATGAACCACTCTGGTGTAGGATGCTGGTAGTGGGGGAGGCTGTGGGAGGGCCGGGGGACTATGAGAACTCTTACTTTCTGCTTAATTTTGCTGTGAACTTAAAAACTACTCAAAAGAAAAAAAACCCACCTCTTAAAAAGTGGTTCGAGGGTAGGAAGTTGTTTATGTTGTGATGAGGGGAGAGGCCACGTTAGAGTACATTAACTCTGTAGGAAAAAGAAATTCCTAAGGAATCAAGACAGCGTGGTTCACTTAGTCATCTATTCTGAGAACCCACAGAGGAGTTGCACGCAGGCCCTGCCCTCTGAGAGTACTTATTCTTGGAAGGGAAGACATAGTTGGACAGAGATGGGCACAGCTCAGGGTGATCAGGCCTGCAAACTGCGGGCCAAGGGCCCCTAAGGAATGTAAGGAAGTCTACCTAAGGGGCTTATCAGAGACATTGTCAGATGAAAAGGATGGGGGTCTATGCAGGGCATGGGTTATAGGACTGTCCATGTGTCTATATTGGCGGCTGCAGAGCCAGCTACACAATGGGACGGGGATACAGAATGAGGTCTACATGGCCCAGGCAATGAGCGTCTGAGTAGAGAAACTGGATGGGCATGGGTGGTATGATGTTGATTCTACATTGCTCAAGGAGTGTGGTCTGGAGTGGAACAGGTTCACATAGGGCTGACATGAAAGGAAGCATGGATTCCCAAAGGGCAGAATGTAAAATGAGCTCCTGATGTGAAACATGGGTGTCTGTGGGGGAGACTTGTTTGGAGAGAGGAGCAGGATGGTGCTTCACATCTGGAACCTCACTGGTTATTTCTGCAGAACATCAGGATGGTACGTGAAGGAAGCTTACAAGAGGGATGATTTACTCAGTGCCCTATTGGACCTGGGCAACACCTTTCCTCACCTGGCAGTGGGTAATGGGAAAGGAAGTGACACATGAAACAGTGCTCACAGTCTATTGGCTTTAATCTCCAAAGGCTGGTCAGAGGCCAAGGGCCCGCTGGCTCCCCACAACCACAGGTGAAGGATGCTGCAGCCAGAGGAGCATGAGCAATCTGTAAATGTGCCCTTTTCCCCACAGCTGACCTCTGCAGAGCCTCCACCCTTCTCCCTCAGGCACCAATGGGGAAGCCCTGACAATCTGATAGACAAAGTAGGCCTAGCCAGTAGTGTAAAAAGCCCTGCCAGATCTGACAAGAAGGGGAGATGGGCTGCAGAGAAATGGTCTGTGAAGAGTGGCCTGCCCCAGCGCCTTCCTCCAGTCTCCATCACTTTTTTTCCCCTTCCTTTTCTCATGTCATCCTTTAACCTCAAATTATACTTTCTCTTTTACTCTTCCCAGCTGTGTGAGCTTGGTGTACTGGGGACCTTTGGTCAGCCCTGAGTAGCAGGGTCTTAGCCACGTTGCATGTTGCAACGCTTCCCTCCCCCCTTGACTATGTGGGCTTGGTTTTCTGTCACTGGGAGAGCATGGCACAGCAAGGTTTAGGCAGGTCTATTAAGGGTCAATCACACATCTAAGTTAAAACAAGGTCAGGGAAGGAAGGTGTGAAGCAGACTTTGGGCTTTGGTTATCTTGCACTGAGTCCTGGGAAGTGTTGGAGATTTGTTGCTCTGTAATGTTAGAATTAGAAGCAGCTCACCTTCTCAAGGCCCCAAACTAGAAAAGAGCAAGTTGTAACTGGATGCCATCACCATCAATTATCTTGAATAAAAAGAGGTGTAGGTAACATTAGGAAAAAGAATCAGTGATCAGGCACGTCCCTTGAACTTTCTGTTTGGCCCTTCTAAGAGTAGAAATGGGGATGGGGGTCTCCGAGTCTTCATATCTTTGGAATAGCTCACCAGGTCTTCACGTGCTTGGAACAGTTCAAGGAGAAGGACCTGACAGCAGAGGACTAAGAAACAAACGTGAGTAAGACATTATTACTTACTGCTATCTTGAGTAGAAAAATAAAGACTTTTTGAAAAACCCTCGGGACTTGTGTCTGTCTCCTGGAGTCCTGAATTTTTCACTCTATGTATTATAAAAATTACCTATTGATTTGGGGCCTGGCAAGGAAGGAACCTTTCTCCAATATTTGCCTACAAACTTTCACTAAAATACTTGGGCAAGTCACTTTATCTCTCTAAGGTGTTCCTTTGTTTGTAAAATTGGAGTAATCGTGCATAGCTTACAGAGTTGCTGTGAGGATATATGTGAATTGCATAGAGTGTGTACTCAATAAATGATAATAACTGTCACTAACGTTTTATAGGTCCTTCAGAACTTAGATACATGAATCTCTCTAGTTCAGGAAAAACCCTTGATAAAGACTTAACTTGATTCTTCCTGTACTGATTGGTCTCAGTCTCCCCGTTTGAAAAATGTTACGTTAGATTAGCATTAAGTTGACATTCCATTGACTAAAGCTGGCCTAAAGATATGTCTTGTTTGACCTACATAGGATTTAAAGAAGAAAACTGAGCCAACATTTGAAAATTAAGATTTTTTAAAACGAAATCTAGTTTTCCAGCTTCTCTTGAAAAATCAGAAGATATGGCAATCCGGAGCCCACGTTCCTGCCTGGCAACAATCCACTAGGGCCAAAAGGAAGCTACCTTCTTAGGTAGGGCATGCATTCTCAGTTTTCTAGGGCTCCTCTGGCCTTCTTTACTCATTTATATGATCTGCTTGGCCCTGTAGGTATTTCCACTTGTGCCCCTCTGGGCAGCTGGAAACTGTCCATGCTTGGCACAGAGCAGTCACTTAATTATTGAGTCAGTGAATCACCTACCGTGTCTGCCTACCACTCTTTCTTATCTGGCCATAAAAAGAAATCCAAGTTTGTAGTTATTTGTGGTAGTTACTGAATATCTGATTTTCACTTTGGGAAGTGAATTGAACAAGTCCTTTCTGTCAGTCAGAATAAACTAGGTTAGGCTGCGGTAGCAAACAATCCCCACATCTCAGTGGCTTAAAACAATACAGGTTTATTTTTTGCTTACTCACACAAACCTAGACACAAAATGAAAATTCTCTCCTGTTTTCACATGCATGGAGACAGACATGAGTGCACAGGGATATACAGAATCACACGTCAAATAAATACCCTGGAACGTGAACTCATGCAAAAATCTATTTAGATACTGGTTAACTTAAACTGCACAACTTTCTCTTTGTTGGGGATTTTAAAAGGTCCCAGGATCCGAGGAAGGTAAAAGAATATCCCCCTTCAGCCAAGGAAATGGCCATGCTACAAAAGGAGCCAAAAGCTAACAAAGCACCTGAAAGCTTTAAAACAAGCCTGAAGCTTGTGCTACATTAAATTCCATGCATAAATCTGTAAGTAAAATACCAAATATGCAATGCCTGCAGGCTGTTGCCCCCCTACCCCAGTGAGGCCTCCACCTCTGGGCTTCTAGCTCAGGAGGGAGATGGATCCCAGATGCCCAATATGTAGAGCCACGGAGGGGGCTGGACTGGGTCAGAGAGAGGGGACAACAGGCTGGAATCCTCCTTCTTCAGCAGGAGCTACAGACAGGAAGGAAGGGGGCAGGACCAGGTCACATCTATTTCCCCTCCCAGCAAACCCTCTCGTTTTACCCCATCTAATCCAGGCCCATCTTTCTTCACCTGGATTATAGCAAACACTTCCTCCTCACTGATTTTCCCACTTCTAGTCTTGCCTCATCCAATCCCTCCATCACAGCCACCATACGTGTCTTTCTAAAGCTCAGGGATTCAGAATATGTCCCTTACTCAGAAACATTCCCTTGCTCCCCTTCATGTACAGGTGCTTGTCTAGATGCCCAAGCCTGGCATGCCAGACCTCCATGATCAGAAGCCCCTCCATACTCATCTGCTTCTGTTCCAGCAGTCCCTCCAGTCCCACACAGCATGTCCAATCCACCATTTTGGACAAGAGAAACCTCAGCCTTCCCTCTCTGTCCCCATAGGTGTTTCTCATGCCTCAAGATTCCTCTAGTTCTCTCCAGGTTTGTCACTGAGCTTTCTGAAGGCATCCAGGTTTCCCAAATAGAATGGAAGCTCCTTGAAGGCAGTTATCAAATCTCCTTCCAGGCCAGACCCTTGTTACCTCTTCAGTCCCTCTCCAGACTTCAGCAGGCAGTTTGGGTCCAGAGAAAAAACCTTGGCTGGAGTCAGGAGAACAGGCTTTGCCACTGTCTTGCTATATGCACTCAGGCAAGTCCCTGCCTCTCTCAGGGCCTCACTTTCCTTGACATCAGGGCACTGGACATTTGCTTTTGAGTACAAAAAGGATAAAACAGATTCACTGAATAACTCTCAACTGTAATCCCAGGGGCTACGTTGAAAAGCTTGGGGCCTGGGCCTGGGATCTTGAACTTCCTGATCTATTTGGTTAGTCCCTGCTTACTCCAGTACCTCCATTTCTCAGTCATGCCTATCCCATCCCCTCCTTTTAAGGAACAGGTTACCTGGTGGGCCACAGGGGTGGCGCAGGGAAATCCAGGCATGGTTGGAAGGACCAGAAGGGGTCAGGCGGGGAGCCTGAAACGAATCTTTCAGTCCCATAAGAGCCTCGGCTGCCTCCCACTGCAGCTGCCACTCTGAGGGGTCAGAGGTCCAGTCCAGGCGAGAGGCTCTGGGGGCCTGCAAAGGAAAGAGAGAGAAGCAGACTGGGAATCCCCACTTCTGCCCACCCTCCAGGTGCTCCCTCTGCCCCTGGTTACTTCATTATCCCCTACTCTTCCCTTCCCCAAGCTCAACTTCCTCCCAGGGTCCTGGGTCCCAATTCTTCCCCAGGACCTGTGGCTGCAGCAGAAGCGGGTCTGGGGTGCCACAGGGCTGAAGTTTCAGAGTCGAGCATCTGGAAATAAGGAGAAAAGATGCCAGGGGGATTAAACATGGAAAGACAGGTACACATGGAAACAGGGGCAGGATTTTGCTATGTTCTGATCTGGGAATCTGAGTGCCTGCTGGGTCATTAGGCTTTGTGGCCTTGGGCAAGTCCCTTCCTCTGTTATGGCCTGCTTTGTTTTCTGTAAAATGAAAATATCTGTCAGCTTCTTCCTACCAGGGCTACTGTGAGGATTATGGGAAATAATTGGTGTCCGCTAAAAAAAAAAACCTGACAAAACATCTAGAGGGATTGAGGTGACTGTTCCTGCCCTACCAGAGTCTGGTTTCCTTCCCTCCTAGTTCCCCAATCGCTATGGAACTTGAGGAGCAGCTTGGCTCACCTTTAGGAAGCTTTCTCTAATGGCCTTTGGCCTCTCTTCTAGGCCTCTGAGGCTCTTAGCAGCATGTCGTCCCCCCCCCCGCCCCCCCACCCCACCCCCACTTCAGCAGGCAGTTCAACCCTATCTTATCTGTTTAAGTGGATTTAATAGCCACTACTTGTTTAAGGCCAGGGCTTGTGCTAGGTGTATTCCATATATTATTGCTAATTCTCATTATTACCAAGAAGTAGTAATGTCTCTGATTTACTGACAGAAAAAAAGGCTTAGAGAGGTAAAGATACTTGTACAAAGGTTCACAGCTAGGCAATGGCAGACCTAGGAGAGCTCTGCCTCACCCATTAGCCTGTGACCTTTTCTTCTTCTTTATCTACTATGGTATCCAGCACAGGGTTAGGCACATCATAAACACATATCTTTTTCTCCCTACTCACGTGTGGGGCAGGGTAGAGGGCCCTTGGGATTCTCCAGAAAGAGGAGCCATCAGTATTGGGCGAGATCCTGAGCAGGCTGGGAGGGGCCCATGAGTGGGCAGCCAGAGGGCAGTGCCACGGTCAAAGCCTAACGAGGGTAAGAGAATGCAGAGCGTATGCAGAGGTCATGGCTTGTCTTCCCTCTTCCTACCCCGTATCTTTTTCCTCTTGTCTTTCTGATACAGTGGTACCTAGTCATTCACATATCTCTTGAATTAACGTTGAATTCATCTTACCAGGGAAAGGATGCAGAGGGACAGCAGGTTCTTGGCATAGCAAGCGGCACACCACTGGGGTTGGTACGGAAAGGCCTGGAGGCAGCCAGTGTCCAGTGGCCAAAGGGCCTGGAGGCACTGGAGTCCGGGGCAAAGGCAAGGCTTCTGGGGGACAGCTGAGCAGCAGAGGCCCCTGGGAGTTCTCCTGCAGGGGGCATAGGTTGGAGTCAGGTACAAGGCTGGAGAAGGAATGGGTATGTTCCAGGATGTAGGTAGGACCCCAAAACTTTAGAGCTTGAAGGGCCATAAAATCCCACCGCTTCATTTTGTCCATGGAATAGAAGTGATTTGCCCAAGATGACACAGCAATTCAGGGCTGGACCTAGAACCCAGGTGCTGAAGGCATACAGGAAGGGATCTGGGCAGGGGCTAAGACAGGGGTCCCCTCAGGGCCCAGTTTTTCCTTACCTTCTCAGGGGGTGTCAGTGCCAGTGGGACTGCCCTATGGGGAGTCTGAGGCTGGGGTGCTATGTTCTCCTTTGCAGCTGTGAGAGACCAGGGAGAGCTTTGGTGAGCTCTTTCTCCTGAGGGCCATCCCACTCCAACCCCAAACTGAATTATCTCTCTCGGTCCCATTTCTACCCATAGACCTCACCGCATCCTCCCAACACTTAATCACATTTTATAGTTGGGGAGGGTGAGGTCCAGAGAATAGAAACACCTTGCCCCAGGTCGCGCACCAATTCAGTGGCAGGACTGGGACTCTTTTTCCTACTTAGGCTTTCCCTGCCCACATTCCTGCCCTGGCCCTGGCCAGAGACACTCACGGTGGAGCCTTGGTTGAGTGACTCCCTTCTTGACACTGCTGGGAGCTTTGGGAGGAGCCGCCCCTTTCCTCATCTGCCCCCGAGCCAGGTGCCGCTTCAGCTGCGCCTCCTCCTGCCTACGCTGGGCCACCTGGGCAGCCATGACTCTTCGGCGCTCCCTAAAGAGGGGGTGGCGAGTCAGAAGGCAGGTCAGCCGCCTTTCGGATGAGGCCCATCCTCTCCCTTCCCTGGATCTCATACTCACAAGACGAGGACACATTTGTGACACTTGCAAGCCTGAAAGAGGCAGAGGCGCTTGTGGCCCTTGAGGTGGGCAGTGACACCGTGACTGCGGCAGCGGGCGCACGTTGGAGAGCGACTGACAACTCTCCTGGGGACGAGCTCCCCGCCCTGGGGGGCTCTAGTCTCACCCCCTGTGGCAGAGTCTGAGGGGCAGTGGTGGACAGCAGGCATTTCATTGGGTTCCATGTATCTAGGGGCAGGAGTGGGGGGTCAGGGTGGACACGTGGGCCCTCTCCTGACCAGCCCTCTTGCCTCTGGGAGGCCACGCCTGAAGGATTTTTCCATTTCGCCCACTCCTGGACTCAGCTGTCACCCTTGAGTCTCCCCTGGCTTTCTCCTTCTTCACTTTCCTCAGGCATCATCTTTCCCAAGAACCTCTCTCTTTCCTTTCTTGTGTATCTTTCGATCCAAACATTATTCTCCGCTCACATGTTCCTTTCCAGGCAGAAATCCCAGTTTGGGGCATACTCGCGCACTCTCACGCCCTCTGCAGCAGTTCTTACACCCGCCTTCCACCAACACCCCATTCCCACAGTTTCCCCGGCATTCTCTTCAACAATTATCATCCCTCCCTCCTGCATTTATCCAATTCCCACACATAACGTTTATGCTCCCCTTTCAATTCTTAGCCTCACGTATGCCCTGCAATTCAATTTCTCCCCCGCAGCCCTTTTAATCAGCCCACTCCCTTGCACCTCAGTAACTACATCTTCCTCATGGATCCCTTGCCTCACTTTCAAGAATTATTTTCATTCCTTCAGCAAAGGTTTACTGAGCCCCTTCCATGTGCCAGGCCCTGATCGAGGCCCAAAGCCCCCTCCCCACGGCCCAAATTCCTCTCTTGCACCCACACGCCTTCCAAACTAAGGCAATCCCGCGCCGTCGCTGCGCCCGGCCTTTACGCGCCTTCGCCCATTCCCAACAAGCAGCCTCGAACCGCGCCCGCCACACCTCCCCATGCATCTGTTCCTCGCGTGCACCCCCTTCTGCAGCTGTCCCCGCGGCCTCGCCCTGCTCCAGGGTCCCAGGGAGGGCTCGGGGCTCGGGGAGCGCGCCCAGGGGCCTCGGTGGGGGATGGGCGAAGGGGCCGCGAGGACCGTTAGTGGGGAGGCGACCGTTGTGTGGGGCAGGGAGTCCAGCGCAAGACAGGGATGGGAAGAGACGGGAGGGGCGAGGTCGCGTTCGCGTCGTCAGCCGCGGTTACCACAGCCTCGAGCGAAGTCAGACTCAGGATGAGGCGAAAGAAGGTGGTGGGGCAGTGGGGTGAGGAATGGCCTCGCTCGCGCCACTTTTCCCGCCCCTTCTTACAAGGACCAATGAGCTTCAAGCGGCGCCTTCTGCCGCCGAGGCGAGCGACCAGTGCGCTTCAAGATCCTTCACTGACGGCCCGCCCCTTTACCTCCGGCCCGCTTCTCCTCGCGCCAGACTATCAGGCCAGCCAATAGAGCGTCGAGTTGAGTCTCGCGACACTTCTCCCTCCTTGTGTGATTTGTCTTCCCAGACTGTTCTTTCCCTTTTTGGGGAGGTGGCCAATGGGGCGTCGAGTAACGCTTCCAGGACGAGGCTGGCCCTGCCCCCCCAGGAACGGCTGCCCGGCCCGCCCTCCCGCGCACGCGCAGTCTCGCCCTCCGGCCAGCACTGCAGGGACGGCGCCTCTTGAGCGTTTGTCTTCGACTCTGCGCGGGCGGTTACTCTTTGCTGTGTGGATGCCCGTGCTTTCGCACTTCTCTCCCGCTGCCCAACTCCCGATCTACCTTTCTCCTTTTATGTTCCCTGTGCTGTGATATCCCTGTTTCCTTCCTGGGTCCCACCTTCTCACGCTGAGCCCCATTCCTTGTGTCTCTTATCGTCCGCGCTGGTGCTGATTTTCCTAACTCTGACATTTTCCGTCTCTGAGAGCCTCCCTCTCTCTGCCTGTTCATCCTGCTGATTTTCGGAACCTCTTTCTCCACGTGCCTCATTCCCTCATAGCCTGGACCCCTGCCCCTCCCATCCTCCTCTTCGCTTCCCGAGACGCTTCTGTGGTTTTTCTGTCTTTTTAGCCTTTTCCACCGTCTGTGTTCATCTTCCTCCCGGATTGCACCCCATTCTCGGTGCTCCACTCTCTAATTGTAGCCTTCTCTGTGCATCTCTACTAGACCCATCTCACGGTTTCCCTCCCCATTCTCTGTGGTGTCCCCTTTTCTCTATGCATTCTGCCCTGTCTCCTTTTCTCTCTTTGAGCCTCTAAGATTGTCTCCTCTCTCCCCTGAGAACCCGGTCCTTGTGCCCCACTCCTCATTTTTCTGCCGCTCCCGATTGTGCTTTCTCTGCTCCCTGCAAGGTTCCATTCCAACAGTTTGCTCCTCCTTGTCTGTGTGGTTTCTCTTTTGTAGGGATAGCATCGCCTCTGACCACCACTCCATCCCTTTTTCCTTGAGGATTTCATTCCACTCTTTTCTGGTTGTGTCCGTGCTTGTTCTCAGATTGCTGGGTCCCGTTGTTTTGCGTTCCCAGGCAGGTGTGTGCCATCTTCTCTGCTTGGTCCAACTCCTTTGTTTGATCCTTTGTCAGCCTTCATTTCCCCTTCCTGTGTCCCATCTTTTCTGCTGGTCTTGGCCTCTTAGTTTGCCGCAGATTTCTGGGTTACGGATCCTGTGTCAGGTATTCTGGACAGAGAAGTGTGGCAGAAGTGACCTCTAGCTGGACTGCTGTGCAGGGGGGCAGTACTAGACGAAGTTGGAAAGGTTGTTGGGGGCCAGTCTGGGGGAGGAAGGGTGAGGATGTGTGGAATGCTTTAATGCCAGCTGAAGCAATTGACATTAAACCTTTAGGTAGTGGAGAGAGAGATAGGGGGACCAACATTTTTGGAGAGCTTAGCTCTTGCCTGGCACTTTATACTAATAATCTTATTAATTTTCAACAATGACTCTATGGGATATATTACTAATATATTTTATAAATGAGTTCAATAAGATGCACAAGATTACACAGCTAGACAATGGAGAGGTAAAGATTCCAGCGTTGGTCTGTCTTTGAGTCCAAAGTCTATCAACTTTGTACAACCTACAGTGTTTTAGTTATTTCCAGTAATCCCCAGTTCCCCACTTTTATTCTCTAACTGTTGCATAGGCACTCATTTCGGGTGGTTAATGCATATCTTTTAGTTTGTGTGTGTTCTTGCAAGATGTGCAGTGTTTTATGTGCATGATGCTTCAATTTATGCGAATGACATTATTTACTATTTAAAATAATCAGCACTGTTTTTATGATCCATCCAGTGCATGTGATGCGTACATCTAACCAGTTGCTTCTAACTGCTGCATGCTATTCCATGGTGTGCATCCCCTGCGTGTCGCATGTTCACTAGGTCTCAGGGAGGGACGCCCACATTGCCTTCAGCTCACTGTCACCATAATAATGCTACATTCTCATGTGTTCCTTTGTAGTTGAAGGTGGAAATCTCTGTTATGTGTACCTAGGATATACCAGAGATGGCTCTTTGTAAGCCTAATTTGACTGAGTATTGCCAGACTCCTCCCCACAATGAATGATGCTTTGGGTCTGAGACACTGTTCAGAACTCCTCCCTTCCTCAGGGTCCAGAAGAGGACCCTATCCCTGGCCCCAACTACCCCATGAGCCGCAGTGCACAAGGGTCTCTGTAGCCCCACAGTCCTACCAATGCTCATAGTTTTCCAGCTTTCTGATCCCTCGCCAGTCTGATAGATGCACATTTGGATACATTGTATTCCTCTGATTATTGCTGAGCTGGGGTGTTTCTTCATATGCTTGTTAGACTTTGTTTTTTTTTTTGTTGTTTGTTTTGTTTTGTTTTGCGGTACGCAGGCCTCTCACTGTTGTGGCCTCTCCTGTTGCGGAGCACAGGCTCCGGACGCACAGGCTCAGCGGCCATGGCTCACGGGCCCAGCCGCTCCGCGGCATGTGGGATCTTCCCGGACCGGGGCACGAACCCGTGTCCCCTGCATCGGCAGGCGGACTCTCAACCACTGTGCCACCAGGGAAGCCCCCTGGTTTGTTTTTGAGATTGCTTCTTCATATGCTTGGTCCATTCGCCTGCTGGGGTTGCTCTCTTTTTCTTGTCAATTTGCCTGAGATCCTTGACCATTCTCGTTTTAAGACTTTGTATGCGCTCTTATGCCAATTTTGGCACTTCATATTATTTTAGAAACTTATCCACTTCATCTGGGTTTTCAAATTTATAAATGTAGAGTTGTTAATGACACTTTTATTATTCTTAGAACATGTGATGTCTGTTAATTTTTATTTTTCATTCTGTATTTTATTTGCATCTTTTTTTCTTGATTAGAGTTGCCAGAGAATTATCTTAGTAATATTGTCGAAGAATGAATATTAGTCTTTTGTAATACTTTTTTGTTGTTTTCTATTCCATTGATTTCTGTCATCATCTTTATTTCTATCCCTTTTTGGGGGATGCTTTGTGGTCTCATATAACTTCTTGAGTTAATTCATAAACATTTTGTAATTCTTCTTGTTTCCTGATAAATGTATTTAAATTATAAATTTACTTCTGAATATTGATTTAGAAATCAGAGTCCCAAATTTTGATGTGTATTTTAAAAAACTTTTGATGTTGAAATGATTATTGGCTTACAAGAAGTTGCAAAAATTTTAGAGTCCCTTAAACCCTTCTTCCAGTTCCCCATAGGGACATTCTGTATAACTGTAGTATATGAGCAGGAAATTGACATTGGTATATTACTCTTAACTAACTTACAGGCCTTACTCAGTTTTCATCAGATTTTACATGCACGTGTGTGTGTGTGACATGTAGTATGTTTGCTATTATTCAGTTCTAAATACTTTTTAATTTCTTTTTCGAGTCAAGGGTTATTTAGTGATACGTTGGTTAACTCCTACACACACATTTGTTGTTCTGACCTCATTGTCTCTGGATGGAGAATAGCCTGTATGATAGTGATCCTTTGAATAAGCCAGCGTCCTCTGCTCAGCACCATGTCCAGTGGCAGAACCTAAGCAGGAGAGTGAAGAGTCAGGATTTGAGAAGCTAATGTGGGTTCGGGTTAGGTTGGAAGAGAGACTATGGAGATGGGAAGACCTGTGTCCCTGAAGGGCTCAGGGAGCCTATGTTAATGAAAATGATAATCAACTTTCTGCTCCAGAAACAGTGACCCAGAGGCTGACAAGAACTGAGCTTGAGACCTAGATTGAAATTGGTTCCAGACCGAGGCCCAGCATCCAGGACCCAGACACAGGACCATGGGACCTCAGCATTTGAGCCCCGTGCAGCTGCTCTGTCTCCTAGGGGCCATTTCCACTCTGCCTTGTATGTCCTTTGTGGCTGGACCCTTAGGGACCCTCTTGGCTGGGATGGGAGGGCTGGATTCATGTCACTGGGGGAAGGAAAGCTGCATATCTGGGTCCCTCGGGAGACAGGGTCTGTGGAGGCTGAGCTCTTGATTGGCGGTTCGGGGCTGAGAAGGCAATGTGAGGGGCAGGTGACTGGAAGAACATTCTCTCTTTAGGGGCTGGAGCTCTTTTGTGTTATGAAGCAACATCTTCCCTCTTCAGAGCTGTTGATCTCCATAACTGGCAATGGCTTCTGATGAGGAGCATGGTGTGTAAACTGAATGAGGGCTGTGAGGAGACGCTGGTGTTCATCGAGACAGGTGAACAGGGGTGACTTTGCGACATTTTGTTTGCTTGGTCTTCTGACCCCACCTCCATTCCTAGCACCCAGGGACTCTGGACTTGAGTTCCAGATATCTACCCCATTATATGTTTGGGAACAGCATCCAGACATCGGCAGGAGAGGGGCAGGACCCAGCTGGTTGTGGTGTGGGCTGGATAAGAGGACACAATGGAGGTGGACAGATCCCAGGAGGAGAGGGGGACTCTGGGAGAGAAGACAAGTTTGGGATACAAGGGAGAGAGGCGCAGACGGGCTCCTGTGGGGAGAAGAGTGAGGAGAGGCAGATGAGACGTGGGAAATCTGAGTGGTGAGAGGACAGTGGGGGAGGGGCAAAGTTGGTGATGGGGCAGCAGGAAGAGCAGGGCGTGGGCTGGGAGCTTGAACTGGGTGTGGCCAGCGACACTGATCAGAGCTCTCCAATCTTCTGCCCCACAGGGACCAGAAGGGGAATTGTGGGTTTTAAAGGCTGCAGCCCAGCTTCATCTTACCCCCCGCAAGTCTCCTACCTCGTTTCGCCGCCCGGATTGTCCATTGCCTCCTATAGCCGTGTCTGCCGGACATACCTCTGCAATAACCTCACCAACATGGATCCTTTTGTGAAACTCAAGGCCAAGGCTCCTAAGACTTTAGCATCTTCTTCCCATAGTTGCCCAACCTGTGTGGGCGAGCACTCCAAGGACTGCCTCCCAAATTTTGTCACCACCGAGGCTTGCCCCAACAATGCTACTGAGTGTTACAGGTCCACCTTAAAATTTCAGGCAGGTGAGAGAAGAGAAACTTTCTTTCTCAGATGCCTGCTCTAGGCCTGCTGCCTTCCCGTCTCTGAGGGAGGTGGGTGGGACTGAGGTCCCATGGTCCTGTGTCTGGGTCCTGGGGGATGGGGGTTGTGGCACATAATTCCAAGGAGGAGGGGAGAAGGTGCCTGGTACCTGAGTGTTTGGTGGGAGAGCAGGGGTCCTGGTTTGTGAGGGGTGTCTGGAAGGAGGGGTAGGATGTTTGAGTCTTGAAAGTGTCTCTGACTCCTTGCTCTCTTCCTTACAGGGTATCTCAATACCACCTTCCTCCTCATGGGCTGTGCTCGTGAAAACACCGATATTTTATCCCACTTTCACCATATTGGCAGCATCAGAGTGACTGAGGCCATCAACATCTTAGAGAGGGCCCAGTTTGCTGGTGCAGAGCCCTCTAGTGGGAGACCTGCTTGGGGCATCCTCTTAGGCCTTCTGTTTGCCTTCAGGGACTGATGATCTAGCTGGACCAAACACCCCTACCCCTTCACATAGTGAAATAAAGTTACGGAGTTGCCTTTCTGCCTTGTCCTGTGGTCCATGAGGGTTGTGGAGGCGTGAAAGGTCTGAGGAGGGCCAGACGTGTCCAGGGAGGCGGAGGGGAGGGGCAGGTAATGGGCAGTGCTCGCTGTGAAGTGCGCAGGGGGCTTGGGGAGGAGGATCATTGGCAAAGTGACAGAATCATGCCCAGCAAGCAGGAGAAACCTAAACACTCCCCTTCGCTGCCGCCTCCTGAGGACGTGAGTTCTAGCCTGGGTTCAGCCATTGACTTGGAGATCCTGGCCAAACCTTCTCCCTTTTTGGGCTTCCATTTCCTCCCCTTTAACATGAAGGCCTTGTAGGGAAGTCATAGGGATTATAAATTCAATTTGAGTGAAGTTTAAAACCATATATTTTATGATAAAGCACCTTTAACTTAAGATGGCCAGAGCACTGACACTGATATGATATATTTGCTGTAAAGAGAATTATGAGAGTTTTATTTTTCTGATATTAAAAGTTACTTAATGAAGACTTGTTTCCATTAAAAAAAATAAAATGAAGGCCTTATGAATTAGAAGCGTGGCTCATTGGTATGAGTCAGATACTGTGGTAGTATCTGGCTAGGGTTTTTTTGTTTGTTGTGTTTTGCTTTTGGTGCAAAAAATTTATTAAATGAAAATGGACGTGGATACAAAGGGCATGTGGTACGTGAGTGAGACATGTTCTGAGCCAGCCAGACTCAAGGTTGCAAGGCCACTTTTTTTCCAGCTTTACTGAGGTACAGTTGACAAAATTGCAATATAGTTAAAGTGTACAGCATGATGATGTGATATATGTATACATCGTAAAAGGATTCCTACCACTGAGTTAGCTAACACATTCGTCACCTCACATACGTACCCTTTTCTTTCTTCTGATGAGAACACAAGTTCTATTCTCTTAGCAAATTGCAGTTATATAATACAGTATTATCAACTATAGTCAACATGTTATACATTAGATCCTCAGACCCTATTCATCTTATAACTGAAAGTTTGTACTCTTTTACCAACTTTTCCCTATTTTCCCCCAACCGTAGCCCCTGGCAACCATTTTTTGAATCTCTGTTTCTATGAGTTCAACTTTTTTTTTTTTTTTTGTGGTATGCGGGCCTCTCACTGTTGTGGCCTCTCCCGTTGCAGAGCACAGGCTCCGGACGCGCAGGTTCAGCGGCCATGGCTCGTGGGCCCAGCCGCTCCGCGGCATGTGGGATCTTCCCGGACAGGGGCACGAACCCGTGTCCCCTGCATCGGCAGGCGGACTCTCAACCACTGCGCCACCAGGGAAGCCCTCCAAGGCCCGTTCTTGACCATGGTGTGTGCTGCCTCTGGGCACACTGTCCTGTTGGTGAGGCTGTGTCTTGCCATGTGACAGGGAATGGCCTTGGGCCCAGTCTGAGCTCTGAGCCTGTCTGAGCCTTCCTGTGTGTGTCTGGAGCCAACTCCAGTTCTAACCTTGGCTAATGATGATGTCTATGGCAGAGAAGATGATGAGTTTGGGGGTCTCTGGGCCTGCGGGCTATGTCAGTTTCTTTTCTGCACAGGAAATTCCCAAAGGTCCTCACTTGGATTGACACATACTCCTAATCCAGAAAGAACTGCATGTGTGCCTCTGCCTGAGGCTTGTAGCATCTCTGTTGGTCTGTCAGTGTTTCTCCAGCCTGATGAGATCTGTAAATAATGTGACCCCCTACGGAACCCAGGTGACAGCACTTCCTTCTCCCAAGTGAAGGTTAGGCTGTCCAAAGCCAACCCAGGGCCCCTTAGTCCTAGGAGTAGGAGTCAAGAAGTTAGGTCCTAGGGCAGTCAGGCTGAGGCAGGTGGACTGACAACAAATGGATGAGCGGATTGAATGAAGGATGGTGGGACAGGGCTGTTTGGAGCTGTACTGCACCCCTCCTCCAGGCATTCCCCACTATGGGGCACCCCTTCCTCCTTCCTTTCCCTGACTCACCCCTAAACTTCCTTTTTGGACAACAGCTTCTAAACCTTTTCCTCATTATCGTCGCAAGAGTGTCAGAGACTTGGGACTTCTTAACGCATCCCAGTGGGTAAGACTCTGCGCTTCCACTGCAGGGGGAACAGGTTCGATCCCTGGTCGGGGAACTAAGATTCCCTCATGCCCCAGTGTGGCCAAAAAAAAAAGGTGACTCATACCTGAAAATCGCGCTTGAACCATTTCTCACCTTAGAAACACCGAGGGCAGGAGTTGCCCACGGTCACACAGTGAGTCCGGAGCCGGAAGAGGAATCCTGGTCCGGGACACTCACATTCTGGACTCCCCTCCCAAGATGGTACTGGGATGTCTGATAGTCTCTCTGCTGGGTGTGGTATTTCCCTCTCACATCACCCGCTTCTCTCAGTGGATTATCCCCGCACGCCCGCCCCACAGGGCGGCAATGAGCCAGTCTACGGGCTCCCCCACTTCCTGTGGCAGGACGTCAGTCCACTCGGTCCCCAGTTTCCCATAGGATGTCTAAAGTACCTTCAGGGCTGCTGCCCACCCCCGCCCGCTCACCTCTGGCTTTGTCTTTTAGCCACCGTCGGCGCCTACGGCTCTTGGACCCCTCTTGGGCCCTTTTCGCGGTCGGGGCCCCACGGACCAAGGCGGTTCCGTCCCCCTAGCTTATTCCATCAATCCTATGTGGTCCCCGATCCCGGGGCTAATTCCAGAGGCCAGGACCGAATCCAGCCGCCAGTCCCGGCCCCTAGGGCCAATCCTTGCTATCGGGCCCCCAACACCACCCAGTCCCGGACTTGCTCCTCTCTGGGTCGCGCCCCAAGAGCAATCCGGGCTTCACTCCATTGCGGGGCCCCGCCCCCCATGGCTAAGGACTGAGGCCTGGCCCCGCCCCCTTACGCGCATCGAACAGACCACGGACCAACAACAAATGCAGCCTTGGAGGCGGCAAAAGCGTCTTTCTGGCCAAACTAGTGGGGAGTCCCGCGGGGGTCTCTCCAGCGGGGAAGCCTGGGTCTTTTCACGTGTTGGCTGTCAGCGTCGTTTCCCCACTGCACTTGCCACATAGGAATCATCTAGAACGCATCTGGCCCACCCGCTGGAGCAGGAGACAAGGCTGCTGCTGAGCCTCCTTCTAGGGGCGAGGGGCCCGCCAGGTCCTCAGGCAGTTGGAAATCGGGCGGGGCGACAGTGCCTGAGGCAAAGCTCTGTCTGTGAGCCATTGGAGGGGGAAGCCCCGCCCTTTCCTCCGCCTTCTGTCCTCTAGTTCTCCTATTCTCTTTCTCAGGGTTCTTTTCTCTGCCCTCTCCTTTCTGGCGAGAATGGAAGTGAGTGGATGGTGGACCTAAGAGTGATCAATGACTGCGCATTGGTCCCGAGCTGCGCATCGCTTCGCTGGAGGGAGAGAGGGCGTGGCGCCAGCCTCGGAAAAGGCGGGAAACGGAGGAGGCTCGAGGCTCGCGCATGCGCACAAATCAACTCTTTCCGACGGTCCCAGAGAGGCGGCTTTGGCTGTGGCGGCGCTGTGGTGAAGGTGTCCCTTGAGACTGGGTTCGGGAGGCCCAGGGAAACCGCTGTTTATCTTTAGCACCAGAAGCACCATCGCTCCCCTCCTCCCCACCCTCCCAAAGCACACGAGCAGCCATGGCACTGAGAGACCCGGATGACCCTCTTCTCCTCAGTCCTGAGAGAGGCGGCCCAGCCCTTACGGGGGACACAGGCCTCTGGGCTGAGACCCCCATTACCAGCCTTCGGACTAACCGTCCTCACAGCGCCCTCCGCTTCCGGAGTGCGGCCGCCTTGTTTCCCCCCCTCTGGCTATCTCACCGAGTCTCCCCACGTTCCCCGGAGAGAACTTGCGCCCCACCTTGTGCAGGGCAGGGCTTCTGAGCGCAGAGAAGGAGCTCAGGGCCCGAGCCTGCTCCCCGGGGGCACCATGGCCGGCTTCGGAGGAGGCGCAGGGATGCTGCCGCCAGTGGAGTCTTGTGCCCACGACCCGCCCACACCGCTCCCCCAGCTCTCCCTCCCGTCAGCGCCGACCTTGCCTGGGACTTGGGCGGAGCCCCAGCGCCTCTCCCAGGCGCCCCCTTCCTGAGATCACAATCCACGAGGCCATGGGCCCGGCGGGACTGGGACTCGCTGGGGACAAGTGTCCTCCTGCCCACTGGACAACCCAGAGAGCTCAAGGGTCGCTCCTGCCCGGTTTTTGGCCTGGCCTGCGTGGACACTCGCCGAAGGTAAGGGTCCGCGTTCAGCAGGGTGCCGCGGTGGCCCACTTGGTGCCCGCCCCAGAGCGGTGCTCAGAGTTGGGGGCCCAAGGGATGAATACGGGCCCCTCGCCCAGGGCCTTTTTAGTTTCTGTTTGATTTCCCCCAGATCCCCGCGGGGAGGCAGCCTGGAGCAGGGGAAGGAGTCAGAGGCTCGCTGGGGGTCCTGGCTTGGCCAGCCCCTAACTGCCCAGCCTCCTGCAGGATCCCTCTCTTCTCTAGGGCTCAGCTTCCTCCTCCGTCAAATGGGGCTGTTGATCTGTGTCTGCAGGACTGTTGCGGGGTCACCTGAGCTCACCTGACATTCTGGCAGGCCTAAGTTCTTCCTGAGCAAATGAATGACCATCCCTGGGAGGCCCCCTTCCTCCAAGCTCAACTTACCTGGGTTCCGGTAGTGTTTGGGGTTCTGGCTGCTGGTTTTCTTACTGGGTAATGACGTCCCACCAAATCCCGACATCACTTCATAACCAGGTTTCCCCTTGAAGACCAGCTTCATTCCCTGGGCCACTGTTCCACCCCTCTTGGCTGGCGAGTTGGTCTCTAACGTAAACCCTAAATCCGAATCTGCACCAGAATCTACTACCCGTTCAGGAAATGTCTTCTGCTCTGCAGTGGGTCTCTGTATGACGGTTGGTTTGGTTTTGGTAGAAATCTCCACTGGCCCAAAGATCCTTGTTGGGATTTGGCTCCCTGGGCTGGAGCTGTGTGCTGGGCTTGGGGTCTGACTGTCGCCATCTCTCTTGGGATGTAGGTTGAGTCTGGGCTGGTGGTCCTCTTGTGGGTCTGGGTCTAGGCTGGGCCCGAGGTGTTGATCCAGCTTCTTGTAGAGCTAGAGTTGACTCTACCAGGCCGGGTCCTGGCTGGGGTACAGGTTCCTCTCTCAATTCCGGCTCCTGTTGAGTTCTAGGATCTTTTCCCGGCCCAGGTCTGTGCTGTGAGGCAGCTTCCTGTTTCCTGAAGGGCACCCTTTAGATGGGAGGTGACTGCTGTGGTGCAGGCTCCTGTGGGGCAAGACATTCCTGCTGCAAAGCAGATTTTTGCTGTGCTCGAGGTTCCTGCTGGGATTCAGCTCCATGGTGGGCAAGGGGTCTTTGCTGTGCAGTGCGCTTCTGTTGGGTATCGGGTCCCTGCTGAGCCTTAGATGCTGGCTGAGCTGTGGGTGTCTTTTCTGGCCCAGACTCTGACTGGGTGATAGGTGTCTGGTGTGGCTCAGGTTCCCAGTCAGGCCTAGAAACTAACTTAGAGCCTGGCTCCATTGTTGTTATTTCCCTGAAGGGAGCTGTTGATCTCCCAGGCTTCATCCTTCTCGGCCCTCACAGGCCTCCTTTGTCACAGATCCCTCACTGATTGCTCATGATGGCTCCTCCCTTTGGGTTCCACTCCTTCATCCTGGCATCCCTGCTCTTCCTAAGGCAGTTGGCACGTGGGCTGACCACAGCTGCCTCTCCACTCCTGTGCCAAATGAAGCACTTGTGTGCCTCCTGCTGTGGGAGGAGGGATTGGGGGCAGCGGGAGGCTGAGAGCCCAGCACTCTCCTACCAGAGGAGGCCCCACTCACCACTCAGTTAAAATGTTTCTTCTCATAAGGCCAGCACCCCAACTTAGTCCTCTGTTTCATCTGGATGACAGAAGCCAGATTCTGGAGGAGTGTTCCTTTTCTGTTCTCTCCTGATGTTTGAGGAAAGGGTCAGAGAGGGAAGCAGGAGCTACCCTGTTGTAATTCTTTCCTCTTTATTCATTCATACAAATGGTTTCCACTTTAATTTTCTTCTATTATAGTTCTGATCATTTTACTCCCATGTTTAAAAATGAGAAAGACTGGGGCTTCCCTGGTGGCGCAGTGGTTGGGGGTCCGCCTGCCGATGCAGGGGACATGGGTTTGTGCCCCAGTCCAGGAAGATCCCACATGCCACGGAGCGGCTGGGCCCACGAGCCATGGCCGCTGAGCCTGCATGTCTGGAGCCTGTGCTCCGCAACGGGAGAGGCCACAACGGTGAGAAGCCCGCGTACCGCAAAAAAAAAAAAAAAAAAAAGGAAAATAAAAATAAGAAAGACATCTCATTTTTACATCTTGAAGCTGTTTCGAGTGGCATTTGAAATCTTCCACACCATCTCTCTAGCCTTCAACTATGCCTCTGCACATGTCTTCTGTAGTAGATTGGAAACTTACAGTCAGATGACCGTTAATGACGGTGATGATGATAATCATAAATACTAGAGGCATTTTATGTGCTAGGAAATGGTGCCAGGTTTTCTTTTTTTTAAAACCTATATTATCTTTAGTAGGACAATGTCTGATTCATTACTTTAACTTCTTTCTTTGCCCCACCTAGCTCTTACCTCAGAAAGGTTTGTTGAATGAGTAAAAGAATAAAAAGTTGGAAACTGGAGTGAGATTGAAGGTGGTGTTGGATAGAGGTGTGTGTATAATCTGGATTGAGTTTGGAATGAACAGGGTAAAGTGGGTTGTCTGGATTGAATGTGAGTTTCCAGACCCCATTTGAAAATGATTTTGACCTATTACATTTAAATATATTTATTGACTTTTGTTTACTACTTGCTTGGTTGTATTTAAGACCCAGTGGGACCAGCTAGGCAACCAGAGATTCCCGGTAAGTAAATTTAAGCCTGGGTAAGGGGAGGCCCCAGGAAAAGACTGACAAGAAGCCACTAGAGGGGGCAATAATCTTGGGGAACATGCTTTTTGGGATGATTTAGGGAGTAGGGACAGGGATGGGGAGCTTGAGGTGGGAGAAGAGCATCTTCTAGGTGCGCTCACTGCCTTGTTGACAGAATGTTTTATCGGGACGGTGGGCTCTCAGAGCTCCTATAAGGGCAGAGCAAAATTTGCCAGCTGACATCGTCTGAGAAATTGCTGGCAGGCTCTGGAGGGTTTGGTTGGCTTCTTGTGGTGTCTTTGGTGCCCTAGGGTGAAAAGAAAAGGGAGAGACTACTGTTAAAAACATTTTTAGAATTTATTTTTTATGAGAGCTTTTAAAATGTTAAAAGTAAGACTCATCCCATGGAAAAAATTAAAATGAAAAAGTATATCCAGTAAAAAGTTAAAGGATGCCCCAACCTCAGCTGCTACTCCTCATTCTGTAGAGCTAACTGTTGTTACTAGTTTGCTACATAGTTTTCCATATATTTTTGTATATAAACATAATAGTTCACTTTAAAAAACAAAATGAGCTTATCCTATACATATTGTTTTTTCTATGTTCCTTTAACAAATCTTTTTTTTATTATTTTTTTAACAAATAATAAAATTAAATTAAAAATTAAATTAATTAAAATTTAATTTAACTTAACTTTAAAATTTAATTTAACTTAACTTAAAATTTAATTTAATTTAATTAATTTTAAATTAATTAAAATTTAATTAAATTAATTAAAAATTAATTTAACAATTAATAAAAATATTTTCTTTTCTTTATGGCTTTACCACCTACTTATACATTCCTATATAATTTAGTTTAATTTTGCCTTATTTTAAACTTTATGTATATCAAATCATGCTATAACTATTCTCGCTTATTTTTTTCTCTTCTACTCAACATTATGTTGCTTTATTATTGTTCATTCTCACAGATATATAATATTCAAATATACTACTACTTATTTATTCACTGACCAATTTTCAGTTTGGGATAGTTATAAACAATCCTGCTATGAAATCCTTGTTCATTTCTTCCACTGTACATAAGCAACATTCCTTTTGAGTATGGAATTGCTAAGAGTGGAGTTGCTTGGTCACAGAAATTAAACTTTAGTAGATAACTACCAGCACTTTCTCAAAGTGATTTACCAATTTACACTCCCTTTAGCAGGAGATGATAGTTTCTCTGTTCTACTCTCTGGCAATACATGGAATTATCAGACATTAAAATTGTTGCCAATCCTTGGGATTGACATATATACACTAATATGTATAAAGTGGATGACTAATAAGAACCTGCTGTATAAAAATATAAATAAAATAAAATTCAAAAATTCAAAATTGTTGCCAATCTTATGATGTAGAGTGATCTGTTTTTTTAAAAATAAATTTGTTTATTTATTTTTGGCTGCATTGGGTCTTCGTTGCAGTGCGCGGGCTTCTCATTGTGGTGGCTTCTCTTGTTGTAGAGCACGCGCTCTAGAGCGCAGGCTCAGTAGTTGTAGTGCACGGGCTTAGTTGCTTTGCGGCATGTGGGATCTTCCCGGACCAGGGCTCGAACCCATGTCCCCTGTGTTGGCAGGCAGATTCTTAATCACTGCGCCACCAGGGAAGTCCCTCTGTTCGGTTTTAACTCATATTTTCTCAGTTACTCGTAAGGTTGAGTGCCGTTTCACATGTTTATTAGCTATTTGGATTTCTTGTCTCTGAAGTGTGTACTCAACTCTTTTGCCTATTTGTTGTGTTTCCTGCCTTCCTCTCATGGATCTATAGGAATTACTTATCAGTCTGAATATTAATCCTTTATCGATATTAATATTTGCAGACATACCCCTACTCTTCTTCTTCTTGTCATTTTCTTTTGATGACCAAAATTTCTTAATTTCAATAAAGTCAAATTTATTAATCTTTTCCTTTATGACTTATAATTTTTGTTACTTGTTTAAGAAATCCTTTCCTACCCCAAGGTCATGAATATAGCCTCCAATATTCCCTTGTAAGTTTGTCTTTCAAATTTAGACCTTTAATTCACTGAAATTTATTTTTGTGATGGGCTTGAACTAGGGGGTCTCTGCACCTTTTATTCACTTAATATATTGTGGACATCTTTCCAATCAACATGACCTACCTAATTATTTTTGACAAGTGCAGAACTGCCCAATTTGCTCTTGATGAATTTTTTATTGAGGTATAACTGACATCTAACATTATATTAGTTTCAGGGGTACAACACCATAATTGGATATTTGTATACATTGTAAAATGAACAAACTATAAGTCTGTTAATAATGAGCATTTAGGGGCTTCCCTGGTGGCGCAGTGGTTGCGAGTCCGCCTGCTGATGCAGGGGACACGGGTTCGTGCCCCGGTCCGGGAGGATCCCACATGCCGCGGAGCGGCTGGGCCCGTGAGCCATGGCCGCTGAGCCTGCGCATCCGGAGCCTGTGCTCCGCAACGGGAGAGGCCGCAGCAGTGAGAGGCCCGCGTAACGCAAAAACAAAAACAAAACAAAACAAAACAAAACAAAATAATGAGCATTTAATATGTTCATTTGTCACTACAATACTGCTATAATTAATATTCTTGTACATATATCTGAATATTCGTGCTAATATTCTATACTAGAGATTTCTTGAAGTGAGATTACTGGTTAAAAGGTACACACATTTAAGTTTGCCTCTCACTGTTGCGGCCTCTCCCATTGCGGAGCACAGGCTCCGGACGCGCAGGCTCAGCGGCCATGGCTCACGGGCCCAGCCGCTCCGCGGCATGTGGGATCCTCCCGGACCGGGGCACGAACCCGTGTCCCCTGCATCGGCAGGCGGACTCTCAACCACTGCGCCACCAGGGAAGCCCCCCACATTTAAGTTTTTGATAGGTACTACCAAATATTATTTTACCTCCGTCAACAGTGATAAGGATCTAGATTCATCCCATTCTTGATAATATCATAACATCAATCAGTTTACCTCTTGCCAATATTCTTTTTATATGACATTTATTTATACCTAGACTAGGGAGGAATCACATTTTGTTTGACACCAACACCGGTGTCATTGTCAGAGATCAATGACCGGTCCCCAACAGCCCCATCTGCCTCCACTTTGATAAGCAATGGCATTCTATCATTAAGGAATTTGGTTAAGCCTCTCTAGTATTAGGAGAATTGCATTTTGCTTTTCTTTCTCTTCCTATTTCCCCACAAGTTGACACTGAGTAGAAAGGGCTGAGAAGTGTGCTTATCCTGGTCTTCATTTCATTTCTCTTGTCTCTTCACAACCCCTGCTTCAGCCCTAGTTGATTCCACAGAGTGACTCTGGTTTAAGGAAGGTCATTCTTTTGCAACTTACTGGTTTTCTTCACTCTGCCCTTGAAATGATCACAGGGACACGGCTTCTTTGGCAGCCTGGGCACTGCCATGAGTTTTCTTTTAGGGGCTCTCAGGAACCAATCTGAAATAAGGGAGTTGCTGCTTAGAAGGGTTAATATGTTTGAGGCAGGGCTTTACTTGCCATCTTCCCTGCCTCTCGATTCGTTTTCATACTGCAGTGGGTGTGGGAAAGGGTCAACCCAGCACAGTGAAGGTATCCAGTTACATGAGCACCAGGGTCTCTAAGTTGTTTGCCTGACCTGTATGGGCAAGGATTTGGTGGCAGGTTTGGAGGAGGCATCCGGGTATCATTAGGGAGACTGAAAAATGAGGAATAAGACCTAGGTGTCTGCTTTTTAGTGGCTGCTTTACCTCAAGCAAGCTTGCCTCTCTGATTTCAGTCTTACCTGTGAGTAAAATAAGGTTGAGAATGGGGTCCAGGAAAGACTTGGAAGGCAGCCCTGGGTTGTTGGGGAAAAGAGGGTAAGGGAGAGGGGGCAGCCAGAGATTCAGCCAGCTCCCCGCTGGACCTTGGAGGAGTCTGGTTCTTACATGAAACTCAGGAAGAAAATAATGTGGTGGTCTTGTGGAGAGGGGAGAGGGTGAGGTCAGCTCAGATAACATCTGCTCCGGTCCCAGAGGGATTCAGGGGAACAAGCTGGGATCTGATGGCGTATCGCTGTTGTCAATACTGGATTACTGACCTTTGCACTCACATTCTTGGCCTCCGTCCTGGAGCCACCTCCCAGAAGCCTGGCGTTGGTCCCTATGGCCTCTGGCAATCCCTGTAGGAAGAAAACTGGTCACTTCCAGTCACTGGAAAGGGAAGGGACCAAGAGAATTGGTCCCGCATCATCGTGCTACCGAGGTCAGCGTAGCTCCATTGCTCTTCCTTTTTACTCAGGGATCTAGGGTGCTTCAAGAGAGGAGTATTTTAAATGGGTAAGGAATTGAGGTTTAAAATCTGGCCTAGAGAAAAGCTGAGCTGGAGGTAGGTGGAGAAAGAATGGCTTCTGGATGGAAGAGAGGACAATAGGTAGGGGTTAATCAACACCTTACAACCTCCCCCCATTAAGATCCCTCCCTACACATATTAAAATCCTCATGACCTAAGGAATGAGAGCAAGGAGTAGATTATTCCATAGACCAGTCAGGAGCTTCACCAGACCTCCACGTTCGGTTGTATTTGAATCCATAATCCCAGTTCAACTATAAGAGGATGGTATTTACCTTTGTTCCTCTGCAACAAATCCATTCCTCTTTTGGCCTCTATTCAAGTCTGTCTTACCACCTGATGCTATCTTATTCCCATTTTGTGATACCTAAAATATTTTTATGACAATCAAGTATGATGTTTTATAGAGATTCTGGGACTAGAACTGGGTCCAGATGATGCTTCCTCTGTACAGGAGTTGCTCATATCTCCTGCCAGAATTAATTACGGTTTCCCATGGTTCCCCGTCACATTTCAATACAGCTCTATCCTTGCACAGTTATAGTTTGTTGTTTGAAATGTGTTGTGGACTGAATTGTGTCCCCCTAAAATTCATTGAAGTCCTAACCCTTAATAACTCAGAATGACTGTATTTGAGGATAGGGCCTTTGTAGAGATGATTAAGTTAAAATGAGGCCCTGTTGGTTGGGCTCTAATCCAATCTGACTGGAGTCCTTATAAGGAGAAGAGATTTGGGCACACAAACAGACACCAGGCATGTACATGCACAGAGGAATGACCAGGTGAGGAAATAGCAAGGAGACGGCCATCTGTAAGGCGAGGAGAGAGCCCTCAGAAGAAACCAAAGTTGCTGACACATTGATCTTTGACTTCCAGCCACCAGAATTGTGAGAAAATAAGTTGCTGTTGTTTAAGCCTCCCAGTCCGTGGTATTTTGTTATGGTGGTCCTAGCAAACTAAAAATTTTTCTTCCTCACTAGACTCTGAACCAATGGCTCAGTGGTCATTCAGCTACATGGCTCCTGACACATGGTAGACACGTGGTAAATGTTTGTTTGATAAGCGGATGAACAAGTTGTCCAGAGAGGGCCCTTAGAGCAGCATCCGGTTCAATCCCGCTCTCCTATTTCCCAAACTCTTTCTGCCCTTCCTGCCACACAGATGAAGGGTGTTGCATCATTTCTCCAAGTGCTGGTTTCCAAGTGTTTTCGTGTGCTATTTGGAGTGGCGTTAAAGTAATTTCAACGGGCATAACTCCAACTGTCTAAACTTTTCTACTATATCACTGTCACCTGATCTCTACTTCTGGTTCCAGAGAAAAGCCACAGAATATTAGAGCCGGAAGGAAACTTGGAGATCATTAGTGGAACCCCTTCACTGAGAAGTTTTTCTTTTTCGTTTTTAATGCAATATAACTATATTAGAGAAAATTTGTAAAGTAAAAATGAAGAAATCTTTACCCTTATCAGCTGTTGGAATTTTGGTGTGTTAACTGCATATAATTTTTTTAAATTAATTAATTTAATTTATTTATTTTTGGCTGCGTTGGGTCTTTGTTGCTGCCCGCAGGCTTTCTCTAGTTGCGGCGAGCGGGGGCTACTCTTCGTCGTGGTGTGTGGGATTCTCATTGCAGTGGCTTCTCTTGTTGTGGATCATGGGCTCTAGGTGCGCAGGCTTCAGTAGTTGTGGCACGCAAGCTCGGTAGTTGTGGCACACGGGCTTAGTTGCTCCGCGGCATGTGGGATCTTCCTGGACTAGGTCTTGAACCTGTGTCCCCTGCACCGGCAGGTGGATTCATAACCACTGCGCCACCAGGGAAGTCCCTGCATATAATTTTTAAATGAGGTGATAACCATAGTATGTGAGCCAATTTCTTTTTGTTCACTTTATAAGCTTGTTCCTTTGTTTTCCTACAACATTTATAACAGACATTTTGAATGACTGACTAACACTCTCAAGTATATGTGTTTCCGATTATTTAACTCTTCTCTCATTGCTGAATATTTAGATTGTTTTATTTTTGGAGATTGATAAATTTCTTTGTGCTTGTAACCGTTTTCCAAATGTTGGATTGCTGCCTTGGGCAAGATTTCCCAAAATGGAATTACTGGGTCAAAAGTTATGAACAGTTTTATGTTTCTTGATATCATTACCAAGTTGTTTTTAAAGCATTGTACTAATTAACTAAATCACCATCTCTTATTTTCAGGTGAGAAAACTGAGGCCTAGAGAGAGCAAATGAAATGCCCAAGTTCACAAAGGTAATGGTGACACACCTGGAGCTAAAACCTTGGTCCAAGGCTCGTAGTCTGCTGTTCTTTCTGCAGCCCTACATGACCCTAACTTCATGATGTAACTGAAAACGAAGGTGTTACTATAATATTATGTCCTCCAAGTGTCAGTCAGACATTTTTGGACCACCTTAATGATTTTTGCTATAACTTATACCACCTTTTCTACTATTTACTTGATACTTTTGTCTAAATAAATTTAATTTACATAAGAGCTTCATCCTATGCAATGTTATCTGTGAGATTATGGGTTTGATACATGCTTAGATTGTTCTCCTAACATGCATCAAAATAAACATATAACTATTAAGGTAAAAGCTTATTTCTGTTCTACGTAAAATCAGCTTTGGATAGTATTAATACAGTAGAATAGCATGGACTTTATATCCTGACAGACCTGGGGTCAACTGCTTGCTCTGTCAGTTAATTATGTAGTCTTAGAGAAGTCACTTAGCTTCTATGATCTTTGGTTCTCTGGTTTGTAAAGAGTGGATATTAGTATCCACCTTGCAGTGTTGTTAGGAATAAAGGAGTTACTGGGGCCTGGGGCCCAAGTAGGTGCTCAGTACACGATGGGTGTTATTGTGGTTATTATTGCAGACTTCTAGTTATTTCCCAAAGGGAATGTCTATGCTGGAGTATTAGGCTTGCTGCTTTTTGCTGACTTGTATGTGTAAAGAAGTTACTTCCACTTGTTAGGTTTTGCAGTAGCTCTATTATTATTTTGACTTCTCATTTCCGCTACTTACTAGCATTGTGATTTTGGACAAGCTGCTTACCTTTTCTGTGCCTCATTTACATAATTTGTATTGGATTGGCCAAAATGTTTGTTCGGGTTTTTGGTAACATCTTACCCGCATGAACTTTTTGCCCAATCCAATAAAACGGGGCTAAAAAAAGTACATTGGTGTGTGTATGCACACATCTGTCCACCAGAGGGCCTAGACGCACTAGCCCTAGTAGCCATGGGCAATACCTAGTGCCCAAGGTTTGTGAATATCATTCCCTCATGAAAGGAACCAGGGCTCCGTGGACAAATGGATGACGCCAGGGCTGCAGAAGGGAAGTACAAGATGAGGCTGGAACATCTCGTGGTGTGAGAAAGTCAGGAACTGCTAAAGAAATGACACGTCAAAAAGACACCAAAGGGCTTCCCTGGTGGTGCAGTGGTTGGGAGTCCGCCTGCCGATGCAGGGGACGCGGGTTCGTGACCCGGTCCGGGAAGATCCCACATGCCGCGGAGCGGCTGGGCCCGTGAGCCATGGCCACTGGGCCTGCGCGTCCGGAGCCTGTGCTCCGCAACGGGAGAGGCCGCAGCGGGGAGAGGCCCGCGTACCGCAAAAAAAAAAAAAAAAAAAAAGACACCAAAGCCACCTGGAGCTCAGTGGCCAGCTTTGGGACAATATGAGCGACGTGGTGAATAAGGATAGTAATAGATTATAATCCACAAATATCCCCAAGTCTTTACTTATAAAAATAAATAATGGAAAACCTAAATAAATGGGAAAGAAGGAACAGCTCTTTCTTATAGTAGAATCTTAATTAATAAATGTAGAAGGAATGATGGAAATAGAAAATCACTGCTTTGCTAAGACTCTATAATACCTGTTGTAGGCAAGAATCATCAATGGATTTTAAAAATTAACGGGCAAAAATATGATGAGAAAAACAGGCTATTTGCATAGTCTCAAAGTATCTCTCCACAGGATACTTATTAACTACAATGAGAAAATAGTACCTTTATGGACACCACCTTAAGCAGTGTTCAAACGTAACATCACCCATCATGAGAGATACTGTTATCGTGGGCCTTCTGATGTGCTGCACTGAGAAGGCAAGTATCGCTTCTGTGGTATTAGTGCCAGAAATGCATAATCTGAATTTAGTCATGAGGAAACATCAGATAAGCCCAAATTGAGGCACATTCTACAAAATAAATGACAGTACTCTTAAAAATGTCAGGGTCCTGAAAGACGAGGAAAGCTGAGAAAGTGCCTAGATCGGAGGAGACCAGGAGAGATGACGCCTTTCTTCAGTGTAGGATCCTGGATTGGATTCTGACCAGGAAAAGGACGTCAATGGATGATTAGCAAATTCTGAAAATTCGTACATTAGTTCATAGTATTGTATCATTGCTAATTTTCTGGTTTTGATAATCATATTATGGCTATGAAAAAAACTGTGTGGGGGTTTTTGGATCTATTGGAACTCTGATTCTTTTCACAACATTTTTAAGTCTGAAAAATGAAAAGTTAAAAATAAAAAAGTACACTACATTTCTGTGAGGACACAATGAAGTAGTATGTATAAAGTGTTTAGGAGAAGCCTGCCACATAGGATTGTTTAACACATGGGAGCTATTTATTATAAATAATTTTATAATTAATAAGTAATCTTACAAGGAATGAGTATTCTATTATTGTAAGTAATTTATTTCTTAACATTGTCATCGGTTCTCTTTTTTTTTCCTCTTCCCTGTGAAAAGCATATTAAACATGTATGTGGTTATTTGAAGAGATAAAGCAAGATCAGATTTTATTTGGAGAATTTTTGGGCGGGAGGGTTGTGTAGTGTTTTATTTCTTCTTGCCAGACTTGGTCCATCATTGCAAACTCCCCTTGCCTGGGAAGCAAAAATTGAGCCCAGCCACCACCGGTCCCCTCTGGTTTGTAATCGCG